>NC_084856.1:13249261-13552419 GCF_951802175.1 Populus nigra
TATAAAAATATGCAATAAAAATTAACATTTTAAAAGAGAGGGTTTGTTGTTTTTTATAGAGAAAAATAAAGGAAGAAAATGTAATGGGGGAGGGGGAGAGGGGGGTCGCTCGCCGAGTTATAAGCTTTATTTCGTCAGTAATATTGTCTGTAAAAATAACACGATATCATAGCTTTTTATTTTTTATTTTTTTTTTCAATGTAATTCTCTCAACATACATAGACAGAAATAGTATTTAGTGAGGGACATAACGAAGAACTATTCTGTTAGTAAAGTACGACTGAATTTTGATCATTAGTATTTTTATTTTTATTTGTTAATCTTCCGATAGTATTATAAACCCATTATCCCGATATCATTTTAAGATATTGGATACAGGATTTTAACACTTTTTTTTCAACCATTAAACCTAGCGGCCGGTTAGAACACCTAGAATCCCACCAGATCAATATTCAAACCTAGAACATGCTATTGCAAAAAATATGTTACATTCACTCTACCTCAACGCGGCAGTGTACAATAAGGATTTCTGATATTTACACACACACACCCCTTTCACAGATGGTTGAAATTAGAGAATAGAATCATTAACTGCAAGTTTCGAAATTAGCAATTTACTTCTGTAAGGCTCACATGATAGCCTCCTCCTGTATATTTTACTCAAAGAAAGTACATTAGCTAGCACATGCTTTGTTCTCTTAATTTTCTCTATAAGTACCAACGTCAAGGAAAGTGTTTAGCATGCAAGTTGCTACCTAGCTAGTTTATGCAATTTGTTTGCTCTCTTCTTCAACTGAGAGAATTGCATTAGACTTTCTGTCTTTGCCACGACCTCCTTCCTGTTGTTCTTGCAACATGGCCCAAATGAAGTTGCTCTGTGCCTTTGTTTTCCTCGTACTCTTCTTCTCCCAAGAGTTTAAGTTCATTGAGGGAAGGCATTTGAAGACCAGAACCTCTAACAAGTTCCTTCAAAAGGAACTTGTTGAGAACAATAGTAAGTTACATGTCAATGAAAAGTCCGATAAAACAGTCAATGCTACTCCAATGTCTCCATCTTCACCCCCATCTCCGGTTGTTACCGAGCCCCATCCATCTCCACCAGGCCATGTTGATGACTTCAGACCTACTGCCCCAGGCCACAGCCCTGGTGTTGGGCATTCCCTACAGAACTAGGGGAACTTTAATGGCTTGAAAGCCGCACATGTCTTCAATGGGATGGTGAGATTCGATTGGACTTCTTACTGCTTGGTACTAAGCTCTACCACCATGTTAAAAAATCACTTGCCTTAAAATTTTAGCTGTACTTTTGGATTCTCTTACTTCGTGTACGTACTTTTATTTGGTTGTATTGTTTTCATGTCACGATATATAAATAAAAATTGGATCGCTTTTTCCTTTTAGATTCTCTTTGTACGTGAACATTTCTCTCCTTTTCAGGCTAGCATTTGCAAAAGCCATTACTGCTTTCTTTTGTAGTATATGGCTTTATTAACGGTTGACTTCTGCTGTAGTGGAATATACAAATGCATTAAACGATCACTACTTATTTGTCCAAAACAAAAGGCTGGGAAATGAGTTCTTATGCTTTGCACATAGTTTCGATTCATTAGTGAAGTTTCAACTGCCTTTTAATGCATAAACAGTACTACTGTTGCATATTGGACCTGCATGTCTTGCTTAATGAAGTTGAATTATAGTAAATTTAGTATATTAAGTTTTCTCCCATCTTTTTTTTTTTTTAATTTTAATGTTGTTGTTTGGAAAACTGCAACAAGACACAGATGATTGGCCTGCCTTCAACCATATTCTTGAATTTGAACAAAATCTCTAACATATTTGTTTCTTAGAGTTTTTGCTTCTATAATTAAAGTAGGTTTTGTGGGTGTTTCTTCTAAAATGAATGTTAAGCTCTTGGCTATTCGATATGGTTGAAAATGGCTTAGGACATGGGGCTTACAACTTGGTAAGATAGTAATACATTATGAGGGCATCATGGCCCCCAAAAGTTTTCTTAATTGTTAGTTGGTTTAGCATCCCTCGTCAAAATTCTTAATTGTTCTGGTGAGGTCCAAGGGTGGCTATGAGGGCATCATGGTCCCCAAAAGTTTTCAACTTTACATTATGATCCTTAAATTTTAGTTTATTAAAAGACGTAAGCAACGGCTAGACTTGAATCGAAAATGTTAGGTCGAAGGAGTTTATTTTTACCTTATCTTCTGAAACAATGATGTTAAAATATGATGATCTAATAACCTACTATTGATCACTTCTCCATAGAATAACGTCAATTAATATGTACTAGTTTGTATGTTCACGGAACAAAATTTCTTGAATATAAAAGGAAAGAATTTTTATGTCCTAGAGAATTTTTAAGCATTGTTATTAAATTTAAATATCTAATCATTTTTTTTCATCCAAATAAATTTCATTGCAAAATAAAGATAGCATATACGTTCAATAAAATAAATCGAGAATTATATGTTATAATAATAAATAATAACAAATTTGTTTATTTAAATTAAAAATTGAGTAAAAAAATTAAGATAAATATGTATATTAAAATTGAGTTAAAAAATTAAAATAAATATATATATTAAGATATTTAATCTCATGACACATGTAGCTTTTCAAATTTTTTTAGTGCAAAAAAAAAAAACATAAAAGAGCCAGACCTAGTGCATTGCCGGCCCCTAGTAGCAGGCTAGGTGTGTGCGGGCTTGGAAGCCAGCCTCATATCTATAGCCTTGCTTTTATTTTTTTTATTCAATGGGTGGACATGTATTTTTTATTTTTGAAAAAAAATTAAAGTGTTGGATGACACATCGTTTGTTGAGGTAGATCATTTACTTGCCTAGTTTCCGATAGAAACTCTCCTTTAGATTGTTTGGACCGAACAACTCATTTTTCAATCAAATCTTTATTTAAAACACATGAAAAATAACATACACAACTCAAAAAATTTGCTTGTGCCCTTAAAGTGTTGTAAAAAATCGCTCAAATAATACAAAATTAACTTGAGGCTGCTAATCTTTCTAAGTCTTGACCTAATTTTATTTGGCAATTTGAATGTTAATAATCACCGTCATTTAATTTTCCTAGTCGAATGAGACATTTGAGTATCAAATATGATCATTTGTTCAACTATAATTGCAACAACTAATCACTTTCTCTTTATCATTGTTTTTTAACAAGTTTCTCTCTCATAAAGGGACTAAAAAAATAATTAAAATAAACTTGTGGATTAAAATAAATATTAGTACAAAATTCAGATTAAATTTCTTTTTCTATGTGTTTTATAGTTTAGTTCCTTTTATTTTGATATAGTAATTTTAATACTAATTCCATGTAATGATGCCATTGAAAGATGTAATTGAAAGGAAAAAGAAAGTTTTAAGATGAAAAGAAAAAGAAGAAAGAGTATTCATAAGGAATCTTAGTTCTTTTACATTTATAATATAATATACTGTAGGAATATTTCTTTATATGCTAGAATAGAATTAATAATATTTTCACGCATTACTTCCAATGAATCTAATCTAGGCAAAGACAAGGGTCATAGTTAACCACCATCTTGGACAGTTGGGATTCGAAAAGAACGTGGGAGATTCCTGATGTTGCCAAAAAACTTTGCACGTTTCTTATAATTTTATAACCATCACGATGGAAAGTGCACTACAACCTAGCAAAGGGAGAATAACTTTTTTTTTTTCCGTCTAATTCAGTATAATAATTAATTGCTTATCCTATTTTTTTAATTTCAAAGATTCAGTAAGTGGAGTCTGGGTGGAGAGTTCCCCAATTGGAGGAGCCAACGAGAAAGATCCCTTGGCAATGTTCTTTATAGTTATTACTAATTCCAATGTATATGGAGGGAGGAAGGTGGCAGGGGGCGGCGCTCATCATTTGTTTCATTTGGCTTGTTCGATCAAGACAATTGAAAGTAGGTCCCGATGGAGCTGGTGGCTGCTTGGTGGATTTGACTGAAAATTCGACTCTTGACCACGAGATTTTCCATTAACTTACAGTCGCTGATTACGTGAAAGAATTTTACACAGAAATTGAGTTTTTTTCATGGGTTATCATCCAATGCTAAGATATTTAGAGTTTGGTTATGGGTTTGATATTTATGCTTGGTTATGAATTTGGTTGTTTTTGAAAAAAACAAGTTTTTTGAGAAGTAATTTATCTAGTGACCCAATATGTTTATTGAATTAGGATACATCAGTTCACATGAAGATTTGTATAACATATAATTGATGGAAATATTAGTGTTTATCATTGATCGAAGTGTTTGACCTTTTATTGGTAGAGAGGTCGGTAATCATCACTCAAGCATTGACAATAAATAATTATTAGTTGAGAAAAAAAGATGTTTGATTTGCATATAATATGGTGTGTTCGTATTATTGACTATTAGTTAGAAAAGATGATGTTAACCTTGCTTAAAAAAGTGTAATTGCAAAGACTATATTGAAGAATATTTCAGTAAATCATAAAAAAGGTTTGTGTGTGTTGTAGTGCGTGACGCCGTGTTCTGACTTCCCGTAACTTGAAAAAAGTACATTGAGTATGTGCTAATAGCTAGGGAATTTTTGTTGTGGTTGGTCTAGGCTCGAATAATTTTTTAAGGTTAAAATAGGAGGAAAATAAGATGCAGACCATTTAGGCTACTAGCTCGTTTGAGCTACTTCCTAAATAACCTATCAATGTCAGCTGTTGCTGCCAAAACGGGTTGCTCTTCTCTTTTCCTTTTGTTTTGTAAAAATATACATTATCATTTACCCTCTAAGTGGTTTAAGAAAACACGTTTGAAATACTTAATTAGTAGAATTAGAAGAATAAAATATTTAGAGTATAAATATTACCTATTGTGGCTACAAGAATGTTACTGTTGTTAGGTGTTTGAGTGTTCGCCTTTTTATATCTTGTGAAATTTTTGCATAAGAGTGTTTTTCATGTAAATTTTAGTCAATATTTATGGAGAAGGATCCTTGATCCTTTTAAAGACACGTGGTCATAAAGACCTAGGGAAGGATATTTGATCCTTTTAGAATCAAGCGGTTGCGGAGACTTGAAGGATCCTTAATATTTTTAGGGATATTGGAAAAATGTATAGAGACTCAATGAAAATATATTTAGAGCCATGCAGATCTTATTGTGGAGACATGAAGATCTTATCATTGAGATTTTCATGGAGATAATTTTAAGATTTTCATAGAGATAATTTTGAGATTTTAATGAAGATTTTTTGTTGGAGACATTGGAGATATGAATAAAAACTATTATTTTTATTAAAAAGTTCAAAGATGGAGATATAATTCCTAAAGATTATATAGAATTTTTTTTATTTCAAGTAGATCATCAAGTGTGCAAATTTCATTTATTTCATGCTCAAGTTTTGTCTTTTTTATTCATGAATCAGTGAAGGTAACTTTTGGCAATCAATCTTTCTATCTCCTATTTAAGGATATGGAATTCCTCTATCTCATATCCATAATCAGAATAAAAAAAGCATAACTTATTAGAGTTCCTTATGTTCATGCCATTTCATGCCATTTTTCACGAGAAAATGATATTGCACAAATTCTTTTCTTGTAATAACACTAGCACCTCAGTATATGGTGGTCAAGAGCTCGATGAATGTCTAGTGATCATGAATGTGTCATTTGCAGCTCTTTTTAGATGCTCTAGTTAGATACTGATGACATTAAGAAGGCTCTACTAGGTGAAAACATTGGTGACTATATCTTATCACATTAACTTCTTCCAACCTAATATAATTTCTTATGGCCTGTTTAACACTAAAGAGATTTCTATCTTGAAAAGTGTACAACGTTTCCCAAAAAGAATAGTTGTAGACTCTATTAATCAAATATTATATGGTAATAGGTTAAAAAGTTTTTCCATATTGAGGATTTCTTCGTTGAACCTTTGGAGATAAATATTGGTGCTCTAATCTTCTTGTTGTGTGGTGGTGAAGAGTTCAATGGTCTTCTTATTTGGAATAATTATGCTCAAGTGGGAGATTAGTTTAGAGCTTAGTTATCGAAAATGAAAGATAGAGTCAGACTCTAAACTATGGTACTATATCTGTAAAAATCCACAAAGCGTTGTTGGAAGAATTTTCCACATAACATCACTATCTTGTGTGACCATCTCTAGGATGCTTATTACATTTTGTATATTTTTTCAAAGGTTTATGAGTCCCTTATAGTTTTCTATGTTTGCTTTCATGGAGACATAATCTTTAGAGAGTCAAGTGTGTAGTATTTTATGACAAAATAGAGATTCTCATACTTGGTGGGGGGTTGTGTTCAAGAGCTTGTAGAGTCATGGATCTCACTTTATGTCTGGGACTTTTTTTATGAAAGGTGTATAAGTAAGATTTAAATGGAGATTCATTGCATATGAATTCTTGTTTTGAGTATCTCATAAGAGAATAATGAATGTAGCTTTTTTTTAAGTATAGAAGTATGAGTGTTACTCATTTGCATGTCATTCTATCATATATATTTAAGGAACTGAAGTT
Organism: Populus nigra; assembly: GCF_951802175.1. NCBI lineage: Eukaryota > Viridiplantae > Streptophyta > Magnoliopsida > Malpighiales > Salicaceae > Populus > Populus nigra. The sequence continues at coordinate 13,255,791 of NC_084856.1, forward strand.
GTCGTTGCACATATAACGATTAAGAATGACAATAGATACCTATAGGTTGAGTTTGACATTATCTATACTCGAATCTAAATCTAAAATTACTATCTATACCTAACTCAAAACTTGACATGTATAGATTTTTTATACCTGAAGTTGACTTGGTCAGGTTTGGGTATTTATAAGATATTCTTAATCCAAGTACAATCTGACCCAACCCAAAATATATCTTTCCATAAGTATAAAGCACTATTTCTGAGCATAAACCCTCTCCCAGGGTATTCCTTATATATCTTTGTCATTTCTAGCCTTTAAAGTAGATGTATCACTATGTGATTTTCTTTACAACAACATCACTCACCATCAATCCTTCATTTTATACATCAAAAATTAAAAAAAAAAACTAATTCAAAATCATCTTGAAATTAGGATTCCATAACATCATCCAAATAAGTTAAATTTTTATAGAGGCAATAACAATAATACTCTAATAGTTAGAATGTAATTGATGAAAGATAAAATCATTAAATTCAATAGAATATAAAGGTTTCTACGAGGGATTTCATCTAACATAAATATTAATAGATGGTCATTATTATTGTAGCTATTGCTTTCTAACAGATTTTCTGCTGGTTGGAGGAGAAAATGAGAGGAGGGAAAGTGATGGCTATAAAGAGAGGTATAAAAACATAAATTTTCTTTTTATATATATCTTGATATAAATATAGATTCTGTAAACTTTAAGGTTCTTAATGCATTTTAGGCAGGGTTTAGGTTATGGTAGAGTAGTATCCAAATCTAAACCAAAACTATTTTTTTAACCTTTTAAATTTACATGAACTCGATCATGTTAAGGTTTTTTTTCTACCTATTTAGATTGAGTAAAATGAATTTCCATTGAGTTTTAATGAAATTCCCATCCCTGTTAGCAGTGCATGAATGAGAGCTTGTTGTTTGGCATGAGAAAAATGAAAAAAAATACAGTTGCATCACTGCAATAACATCATTAAACACCTGTACGTTATAGGATAATTGTTGGAGACCTAAAGGAAATGAAGTCCTTGTGATATGAAGATTGGTTTCTCTCTCTCTTTATATATATCTTTTTGGAGTTTTTGTCAGCCATGGAAAGAGTTTTGGTGAATAGTAAAAGAGAATGAAATAGCTTTTTATTCTATTCCTATAAACGACGCCCCTAATAAAATCATGTAATAACTTTACATAGAAAATGAGCTTTCGATAGGCTATAATCCTAGACTAAGAATCATGGGCTTGATTGTTTCTAAAAAAATAAGTTCCTCATAGAATGATGAACTCTTTGATGTAAGTTAGTTGGTGTGTGAGACAAATAATACATGAAGAAATTGAGAGAAAATATTTAGAAAACAATATGTAGTGAATTTGAAAATGTTCAATCTAAGAATATATTTGTTTACCTAGTTATCCAACATTGAGATCTAAATGATAATTCATTGGTTGTAGTGTCTGGCCCATAAATATTTGAGAAGTTGGTGATTGTTGGTGATACGTTTGCTATAAATAATCATTTGTCGAGAAAAAAGGTGCTTGATTTGTATAAGATATGGTATATATTTACTAAGTCAACCATTGATTAGAAAAGACAATGTTAAACTTACATAAAAGAGTGTACTTACAAATAATATATTGGAAAATATGTTAATCATTCATGAAAAGCTTTTTTGCATAGTAGTACATTTTGAATTCTTGTAACTCAAATCAATTACATTAAGATGCATGCCAATAGTTAGAAATTTTTCATGGTACTAGGTGGAGGTCTAAATAAGTTTTTAGGGTTAAAATGAGAGGAAAATGAGGAGTAGTTCATTTAGGTTGCCAGCCTAAACGTCCAAGACAATTTAAACTATTTCCCAAATGACTTGCTAAGGTAGTCTGTTTGGAATGTTGCCCAAAAGGGCTGCTTATCTTTTTTTTTAAAAAAATGCAATATCATTAGCCTCCCTTAAAAAAAAATTATTTTGTAAGCAATTCTACTTCCTTGAAAATTCATGGCAGAATAACATGTAAGCGAGTAATGCTCACACTTCTACACTAAAAAATAGTTAAACCCATTATTCTCACAAGAGATGCTCCAAAAGATCCATTCATCATCTATCTCCATCTGAATCTTATTCACACATCCCTTATAGAAAAGACTTAGATGTGAAACGAGATTTATGATTTTACAAGCTCCTAAACATAACCTCCACCAAGTGGTAGAATCTCCACTTCATCATAAAATACTACACACTCTGTTCTATAAAACTATGTCTTTATAAAATCCAATTTAGACAACTTCGAGGGAATAACACACCATTGAGAGCATAAACAAAATATAAAAAACAACTTAGAGCTAGTCACACAATATAGTTATGATATGTGCAAAGTTCTTTTAACAACGCTTTAATGGTTCTATACATGTATGGTACCACATTTTAGAGCCTAGCTTTATCTTTTATTTTTATGATCTCAACTCTAAACTAATTCACTCCAGCATAAGTATTTTAATAAAAAAAGCACCACCAAGTTGTTCAACATTACGCAACAAGAAGATAATAGCACTAGAGCCTATCTCCAAAGGTTCAACAAAGAAATAATTAAAGGGAAATACTTTGGAAACTATTACCATAAAAGTTTTTTGTTAATGAAGTCTAAAACTATTCCCTATAGGAATGGTTAAATACTCTCTCTAAAAAAATCTCTTTAGCATTAAACGTGCAATTGAAAGTTATATTAAGATGGAAGAACCCAATGTGACCAGACATGGTTACCCATATTTTTACCAAGTAAAGTCTAACCAACATCACTAATCTTTAACTGGAGCCTCTAAAAGAAGCACTAAGAGACACATTTACAATTACTTGACATTCCTCGTGATTTTTACTATCCCTCTGACCACTATAAAAATTAGGAAGAAAGCTATTATTAGAAAGAAATAATTTGTACAAGAAGGTTATGCACAATATCATTAATGTCAACTAATCAATTTTCATTACTAGTAGATAAATCTTAGATAGTGCTCTAATTGCAAATGAGGTTGTTCATAGCATAGAGAAATTAGATGTTTAGGGATTTCTCTTAAAACTTGATTTTACAAAGCATATTTATTCACTAGTAGTAAAATTCAATTCTAGAATTCTCTTTAAGAACATATGAGGCACATCCTCCATAATATTCTTGATCAAAAATCACTTCTAAAACTACATCTAATTTAGTTCCCTTCTTATGGATGATTTCATTATCAAAATTGGAGTCCATTTGCTCATTATTTTACTAGTGCTGATGTTGGTGCTAGTGGTGTTACTTAACTAACATAGCATGAACATCTTTTGCATACTCATGGTCATCACAAACTAAGATTTCTACATTAAAATCTTCTCATTCAGCATCATCTTTCTCATTCTAATTGAATTTTTATGGTTGATTCTAATTCACAAAAGAACTAGTGTCATGGAAAATTTAAGTTTCAACATCATTTTCATGATCACTTTTTTCCTGATCTTTTATTTTTCTCTTCTTCATCTTTATCAATTGACGAGATAATTATTTAACTTGTCTTTACAAGTTTATCACCACCATTCAATGAGTTAATTCTATAATTAATTTTAGTATGAATTTTATCATCAATTCCTGAACATCTCTTTCCTGAAGGGAAACCTCTTAACCCCCTCCCACATGAGCATGTCCTATTATTTGACTCTGTCAATCATGGTTATCCCAGCATATAACACTAACCACTAGGAATTGTCAGGCTATGATACCAGCAGATGTATCTTCGATACCAACTAAAACATACAAAAACAACAAAAGAAAGACTACAAGAACTATAAACATAGAATTATGTTGAAGAAGGTCAACTTACAAAAACCCTAAGTAGAAATTTTATTTGTGAATATTTTCTCTTCAAGCAGTCTCTTGAAATACAAGTTAAACCCTATTTATGCTAGTCCTAAGTCTATGTTAAAGAGGAAAAGAATTTCAATCAATAATTATAAAGATATTATAGATTCCTAAGCTAAATAAGAAAAAAAATAATAGAAAAAATATTTTTCTAAACAAAATAGGAATAAAAATAACTAAGGAAGCAAATAATTTGCCCTAAAAATCCTTATATATTAGAACTTTTATCAAAATTCACTTTTAAACATTAGCACATCTCAGACCATATCAAAATTCTCTTTATATCAAGTTTCAACATTAGAAAGATCAATAAATATAGTTTCATTTTCATAGTCCAAATTAGTAATAACTAAACCTCCACCTAGCAAGATACCATTCAAAATCCTGAAAATCCTTCTATAGCTCTGAAATACAATATTGATAAGAAAATATGATAGAGAATCACTGTATACTCTTTTCCATGCCAAACTTAGTTGTGCAAGATCCATTAATTAATACTACAAGTCTTGAACTACTTATATAATAATGTATTTGATTCTTATACCAAAGTCAATATATCCCATAACCTTGATTAGAAAATCCTATAAAACATAATTGAAAGCCTTATGAAAATCAAGTTTTAAGAGAAATCCCTAAACATCTAACTTCTTTATGCTATGAACAACCTCATTTGCAATTAGAGCACTATCTAAAATTAGAGCACTATGAACAACCTCATTTGCAATGTGCCTCATTTGAGGTCAAAGTTGATGTTCTTAGACTTCAAATAAAATTATGAAGAATATGTCCAAAAGTTCTACTAGTGAATAAATATGCACACATCTTATTAGTGATGATATAAAAGATACATGAGAAGGAATGTTTTATCCTTATAGCTCTAAGGCTCTAGTTAAGTTAGAGTTTGAAAAGGTTGTGGTAAGAATTGTTGCACATGGTTTTTAATGTAACACTTTTGTTGTTTTAGTTGATAAAGAGACTAAGAATGTTGCTAGCAGCTATGTTTTTTTTCTAATGGAAATGTCAAGCATGTAAAGATTAGACAACTTTTGATTGGACATCCATGAGATCAAGGTATGAGCAATTTAAACTTAAGTATGAGTTCTCTCTAACTTGGGGAGACTCATGTAGGTGAATTTTTATAGCAAATTATTTGTTTCCTTATTCTTATTTCTATTTAGTTTAAAAAAACTATGATTAGTTAGGAAGGGCTTAGTTTTCAATAAGGTTACGCCAGTTTGGGAAGATATTATTTGATCCTTCAATTAGTTAGTAACTAGGCTAAGGTGGTCATAAATCATCTCCTATATATGAAGTGATTTGGTAACAAGTTCAGATTGTATACTTTTATGGAAAAATGCAAGGCATTAGCTTTTGATTTTTGTTTCTGAAGTTTGATGTAAATATTTATAGTCACCTACTTGGTGGCTTTTTTGCCTTTGATTTTAATCCGTGCATATTGTTTATTTATAAAAAAAACCCAAATAAATTAATAAAGGGAGGGTAACCGTGAAAAAAGTACAGTATTCTATTAATAACTTATTTTATACTTCTAAAGGTCTAAAATCAATTTAAAATAATCAAATAAGGATTGAAAACTCAATTAAAGATAGTTCTAATAAAATTACTAAAAAGTGTTATTCATTTATTAAGTTAATATGAAATGTCATTAATTTAAATATTTCTTCTTATTATTAATCATGTTGTTTTAAGATTTATTAATTGATAAGTGTCATTAATTTATTGCTCATTTTAATCAATCCAAAAAACAATATATGATGTCAATCAGGATAATTTGAAAAATAGAGAGTAGGATGGGAAAACCCAAGTAAAATCCTTAATGCATTCTTAACCTCAAGCGCCACTTAATGTATAAGCTTAATCATGGTCCTACTTCTGAGGCAGGAATTATTTCCATTGTTGTATTTTATATACTTGATACATGTCATTATCCTAACTTGGTGCCATAATCCTTTTTTTGAACAACACAAACACACATAATATGCAAGAAAGGAAACCAATGACATAACACAACAAAAGTTCTAGGTAATTTGTTTGGTTTTTTGTTTGACAAAGATAATCAATACTGAAATAATCAGCTAAAAAATTCTTCCCTCCCACTAATACTTTATAAAATCAGCTATGACATTCCATTCTCTATTGAAATAGTATATAGAAAAAACACACACACTAAATTTATATAAAAAACACCCGTACTAAATTTATTAGGTTATAATCTTAAACTATAGAAAAAACTTTAATATATTCTGAAAAGTTAATAATTCATTAAATTGACTTAAAAAATAACACACTAATAATTTTTTTAATAGAAAAAACTGACCTGGCTTATATAGGAAAAAAAGATAAACTGAAACTATTTAGAAAAATAATAAAATCACGAAAATAACACTAAAAATAATAAAAAATTCAACTAGTTATAGTGAGTTGACCTTTTATAGAACTAGATCTATATAAGTTTCTAAATTTTTTTTGAGCATAACCAAATGATTATATCAAAAGTTATTATTGTTTTGTTATAATGGTTATTTAACTCATTCAACATCCTTTTGGGCTTTGCCTTGTCTAATTAGTCCATGAACATATCCACATAACATTTAGTGTCAATCCTTTCTATTTAAGAGTTCATCATCATAATAAAGGCAAATATTAAAAACATTTAAGGCCTTATAAACACCAATATTATCTAGTAGATTAATAATAATCTTCTTTGTTTTGCTATATGAACCATACTTCTTCTGCTATAACTTTCTACATGTTCCTACCAAAAATCTCTACTTGTGTAGAAGCATCACTACCCCATCTCCTTCCTTGAACACTTCAGCAAATCGGTGTTTATTGACCGCCTGTTTATATTTAGCATTGGTTTGTTGCAACATCTATCTTACATCAACTTGTATAACTTAAACAACTATAGTCATCTTCTTAGTAACAATGCTATAAATAGCACCTATCTAAACTACTATGAGATCAAGTATATACCTAGGATAATATATAAACAATCTTAAATGGTGATATTTCTAATAAATTATGTTTAACATTGTTGTATGCAATTTTTTCTTATGCAAGTGCACATCTCACTACTTTTGGTTGTCATCATAAATGCTCTGAATCAAATTACCATGTGTCTTATTCAACAACTCTATTTTCCCATTTGTTTGTGGATGTGTTGTGCTATTCAATTATAAAGATGAATCATACATCCTCTATAATGTTCACTAAAAGTCACCAAGAAACTTACTATTTTAATCAGAAATAATGGTCTTTGATATCTTATGTAAATGAACCACCTCTTAAAAGAAAAGTCGAGCAATCATAAAAAAATCATTTGCTTTTTTGTAAGGGATAAAATGCACCATCTTTGTAAACCTGAAAACGACAACAAATATAAAATCCATTCTCTTGTGTGTATGGAGTGATCTAACTACAAAATCTATAAACAAATCTTCCCATATATTTTTAAAAATAAGCAAAGACATATATAAACCTATATTCTAGGCATGCCCTTTAAAAGTTTGATAAATATAGCATTTTTATATAAACTTACCAATATTCCATTTCAAGTAAGCAAATAATATATATTTTTAATAACGTTATAATAGTCTTCTTCTTCTAAGTGACCAACCAAACTTCATGCAAATCCTAAATCACCTTATCTCGCAATGAATAACGAGGAATGAAAAGCTTATTACCTCTCATCAAGAATCCATCATGAATGTAGGTTCTTACACTTCTTCCATTACTCACTGATATTCTCATCAAACTCATACGATTCTTTCAATCAGTCAATCCTAATTTTCAACTCTATTTTCCCATTTGTTTGTGGATGTGTTATGATATTCAATTATAAAGATGAATCATACATCCTTTATAATGTTCACTAAAAGTCACCAAGAAACTTACTATTTTAATCAGAAGTAATGGTCTTTGATATCTTATGTAAATGAATCACCTCTTAAAAGAAAAGTCGAACAATCATAAAAAAATCATTTGCTTTTTTGTAAGGGATAAAATGCACCATCTTTGTAAACCTGAAAACAACAACAAATATAAAATCCATTCTCTTGTGTGTATAGAGTGATCTAACTACAAAATCTATAAACAAATCTTCCCATATATTTTCAGAAATAAGCAAAGGCATATATAAACCTATATTTTAGGCATGCCCTTTAAAAGTTTGATAAATATAGCATTTTTATATAAACTTACCAATATTTCATTTCAAGTGAAGCAAATAATATATTTTTTTAATAACGTTATAATAGTCTTCTTTTTCTAAGTGACCAACCAAACTTCATGCAAATCTTAAATCACCTTATCTCGCAATGAAGAACGAGGAATGAAAAGCTTATTACCTCTCATCAAGAACCCATCATGAATGTAGGTTCTTACACTTCTTCCATTACTTATTGATATTCTCATCAAACTCATACGATTCTTTCAATCAGTCAATCCTAATTTTCTCTCTGTATAAAATAACCAACAAGGTTACCCTTATACTCAAAGTATTAGGAATCTAATTCTAGCCTCCCATTTCTTTAGAGTTTAAAAAATAGCATTTAACTATTTATAATACATGGATTGCTTCATTTTTGCATCACTTAACTTTCCCACTAAAGAATGCCACTAGTCTTTTCTCTTAGGACAATATACCTTCAATTCCTACACCACAAACATCACATTCTAACTCAAATTGTTTGTAAAAATTTAAAAGTATTAAAATTGGATTAACGCTTATTCTATCTATAAATATTCACCAACTATTATCCTTCTTTGAAAAACAATTGATTTATACAAGATCTTAGGCTATCTTTAATATTCCCCTTTCTTAATAACTCCCCTCCCTTCTCCATCAATATCTCATCCTCTTTAGGGCTTATTTAATAGCATGGAAAATTTTCAAAGGCTAGCTCTTGGTACCAAATTAATTTGATGTTGAATATCTCTTAAGACAATAGAGACTGAACAAAGGCACATTGAACCTTGAAATTAAATTAAGAAACTTATAAGGTAAAATCTCTTTAAATTTAACAAGTAAAGGTTTAACTATATTAGGTTTATTTACAATTTGTTCTTCTTTTTTTCTCATCCACATGTGCCTACATAATCAATGCAAGAACTTGTATAGTCTCATATATATCCTTTTGGATCTCATGTTCTAAACTAGTTATAATAAGGAAAGCCTTTCTGTATACTTTAAAAGAGTTTGGTTTTGGTTTCACTTTCAAAGTTTAAAACATATAATTCATACCATATTTATTAATTTTATACAAATTATCCTTAATTAGGTGTCTAACTTCTACATCTATTGCTAAAGCCTACCATATATCAAGTTATAATGATCCATATCTACCATGTCACAACATATCTCATCCATCTAATATGCTATAGAAAAGGCACCTTACAATGTTGTGTTATCTTTATTTCAACTACTACCTTAATCTATTTAATCTTATATGGTTCATGATATAGTTCTAATGGAAATTTCAATTTATCATTAATATATTTGCCTATAATATTCTTGCAACTAGCTCAATGAATAACTAACTCAAATAGGTTATTATTTATAATGTATTAGGTATAAAATAACTTATTTTATTGTTAATCTTTAGTAATATTTGGCATTAATATCTTTTTAACCATGTAGCTATGACCTTATTCATCATAATTATATAGATCTTCCTCGTCATCTTTGTTGAGCTCACATTCACCTTTAATTTGTTCTTCTTCATGTAACATTTTGATTATGTTGATAGATTTCTGCCTTTTACAATCACTAGAATTGTCATAGGGCAACGTTGAATGACACGCTTTGGCCTCCTAAGAGGTATTGGGAAGGAAAGGGTTAATAATAAAATTATGATTATAAGGTTTAGGAGTCACCATCTAGTATTATGATTCTTAGGAAACCTATGATCTATGAGAGTCCGGGTAAGAGACTGATTATGTAAGGAAAAAACACATCACCCCCATTGCACCCTACCTGAGGTAAGCAACATTGTTGTTTGACTGTTTTTTTTAGGTCAAGTTTCTATTCGTTGGTCTTTCTCTAAGGTTCAAGGTAGATCTCCTTTTGTGTGGAAGTCTCTACCTTATCAGGTTAAATCCTAACCATTCTAAGGTCTAAATTTTAGCATCATATTTATTTCTATAAATCTTTAATACCCGAAGGTATACTCTACTTTATAGTTTTACACCCTAAAATATTAAAGTCTATATCTAAACCCTAATATAAAATGAACAAAATGATTGAGGTAGGGGCTGGTTCTGTTTTCAAACTTTGGCTTCATATTTCTTCCTTTTCAAGCCATGAAATTCACCTATATTTATAGGGGGTGAAAGAGGGACATTTTTTCTTTAACAATGTCAAATCTTGGCCCTTAATGCGACTCAAAAGGATCCCAATTGTTGGCTCAAAGTTGCCATCACGACCTGAAAAGTTAGTGCATAAGGGCTGGTCAGGTTGGTCATTTTGAGATGGTGCCATAGCCGCTGTGACATCAATCGGCCAGAAAGGACCATATTAGGGTTTAGTCAGATGTAAGGCCATCATTTGTATGTAAGTTTTGTCAAATTTGGTGGAGGGATAAAGCATTAAATGCCTTAAGAAAGAGGCCACCATAATAATTTTTTCTAGTTTAAATGAAGAAGAAGATGAACAGTCACTAGACGACGTGTCATCTATTCCTTTCTTTTATTGTAAAACGACGTCATTTTTTGTATTTAGGGTTTTGGCTAAAGTTTAATTTTGCCCTCCATCTTTTAAGTTCTTTTAATTGCACCCCTAATTGACCCTAAACTTCTGATTTTATGCAATTTTACCCCTGGCAAACTTCAATTTCAACCCCGGATTTCAACGCCTTTTTCACATTAGTCATTAGTCTTGAATTTTTACAATTTGACCCTCAATTAACTATTAAACTTTTAATTTTCTTCAATTTCACCTTGATTTCAATCAATTGAGTCCACATAGTTCAACGTATGTTGTAAAATGATCATTGGCTGTGAATTTCTTCAATTTACCCTTAACTGACCTTAAAATTTTTATTTTCTTGTGATTTTAACCATGATTTCAATCAATTGAGTTCCAATAGTTTGACGCCTTTTGCAAAATGATCCTCAGCTATGAATTTCTTCAATTTAGCCCTTAATTGACCCCAATCTTTTGATTTTCTTGCAATTTTGCTTTTGATTTGATTCAATTGACTTTGTAAAAATTAAGTTTCGTCTCATAAAATTCTAATTTTCTAATTTACACCCAACTTGGCTTCCCAAACTTATTTTTTCACCAATCCAGTTCCTTAATACACTTAATTTGACCAATTTACAGTATAATTAAGTCTTGCACCTAATTAAATCCTTCAATTGAAGCTAAATTAATTCCTAAACATAATTATACTTAATTTGACTCATAAATAAAATCAAATTGGCCTATTAAAATCTAATTATATCACTCGACTTAATTTTTATGCAATTTCATCCAATAATTATGTAACTTAACATTAAATCTGGGTTATCTCTCCATATTAGGCTCCTGATTCCATCTAAAATTGTAACATGATGCTAGTCTTTTAATTATTATTTTTTTATTTTTATTTTGAAAAAAAATGAATTTGGAGAATAACCTAGAAATGGGTTATGATAAGAATGATGCCCTTTCTCTTAACATTTAAAGCATTTTCCCATAATTGGTTTAACATAGGGGTTGTTTAGCCTATTCACTTTAGGTTGCCTACTCGAAGTTTTGTTACACTTAACATTATTTTGTTTGTAGGAGGTTGTTGCGAAGTTTAAACTAACTTTTTTTGACTATGTGTATAGCGAAGATAAAACTAAGGTTCTCAAGCCCTAATATTACAAACAAAACTATAGAAAAATCTAGAAAAACTTCTCAATAATGTTTATTGAATTTGAATAAAATTCTTCATTTAAAAATAAACTGAACATCTCTATTTATATTAGTTTTAAAATCATTTATAAAAAATGATTCATAATTAAAACTTACCTAATTCACTTAATCTATCTAGCATTAGGATTTCTAAATAGTAAAATACTAATTAAATTAAAAGTCCTAAGCTAAGTAGGAAACAAATAATTAAAATTTAAAATTAACTAGGAAACTAATTAAAATAGAAAAATTGTAACTTCAGGCTTTATATGAGATGCTTCCAAGTGTTTTTACAGACTTCTTTTCAAGCTTGGCATTGTCAATATAGTCCATAAACTCTTGGGATAATTAGTCTACGTTAGTCTTCCCCAGTTAAGAAACACTCATCCTTGAATTATTTATCAAAAATTAAACTCTTCCCTTCCAAAAATATAAATACTTCAAATATATTATTATAGCTAACTTAGCCATAAAGTAGCATGTCTTTGACCTATGATCTTTAAAATTTAATTTATAGTGCATATATAATAAGAAAAAAAAATTCATATTTGATATTATACTTTATGTTCCTATAAAGTCGACTTGTAGTTCTTTCCTATATCATTCTACTTCATACTTGAGTTCAACATCTTCCATGTCCTCTAATATTTCAACCATTTTATTTAAAGGAACACCAAAATAATCTTTCATAATATCTCTAGAAGACTTGTTAGAAATCATTGAGTCCTTTATATCCTTGTTCACTAGATCTTCATCAAAATATAAATGTTCATCATCATCTCCACTAGGTTCATCATAATATCTTCTTTATCATCTCTAATAGGTTCATTATAATCTCCACTAGGTTCATTCATCATCATATAAATCTTCTTTATCATTTTTACTTTTGAAATGTTAGTCTTTTGAAAGACCAAATAAAGGTATCATCTTAAGCACTGTGAGGAATTCAAGTTATTTTTGGAACTATTAGAAAAAGTAAAATTGATTTAAATACATGGATGCTAACAATTAAGGGGATTAATATGCCTTCAATTGACTATACCTAATTGAACATAGTATATAAGCTGTTAAGAAAATCCTCCAGACAAATCCTTTAGAAAAAGTCAAAAGTTCACATCATTATGGAAATAGACGAGCACTTCAATATGAATATATTCTACTCTCCAATTCCTAGAAGAAAAAGTCAATTTCTCATTATGGAAATAAACGAGCAATTATATAATCGAAATAATAGAGTTCATCATCAAATCTTATGTATCTAGGCCCTGATATAAAGTTTGACTTTCAAGGTATGCTCACACCTTGCTAGCATGTCTCAAATCAAAGAGAAAATGATGAGAAAGAAAATTTTTAAAAGCAAAATTGTTATCTTTCTCACTCACATACTCATATCTTGATTTGGTCAACAAAAAAGATATGCATTTATAATTTAAGATTGACTAAGAAGGTACATATATCTTTTCAAAAATATTCTTGTGAGTAGTTTTAGGCTAGAAAATTGGGTTACTTTATATAGGTCCATATCTCTGCCTAAGTGTACAATTAGTTATGCTTTGTGAGAAAAATATGAGAAAATGATGTGGCCTAACTGATTTCTAAAATAAAAGGAGAAATGGTTAGTCTAAAGAGTTTATCCTTTTTCATAATACTAATGTGTCATTTTAAGAGAGACTATAGGAACATATCATGATGCTTGATGTGAGCGGGAATAAAAAAAACAATTTTTTTTAGAAATTGATTTAATGGTGTTGTTCATCAAAACACATAATCATCTTCATCTATATTTGTTTCTTGTTTTAAGGCACTCATCTCATAACTTTCCAAATAAAATATCTTATAATAGAACAATTGCAAGTATTATTAAACAAGTTTGATAGTTTTACTGATAAGTGGGAATATAAGATTGATGCAGTTGATAAGTTGCTAATAGAAATGTAACAAGATATTGTGCATGTAATGACAAACTTGTTCAACTCGGCTTGGACATCAAACAAGTGCTTTAGTATGTTGTTAGTGATGATAAGGAATATAATTGGTGCTAAATCAAAAGGGAGACAAGGATGTGTGTAAAGAAGATTAAGCCACCCAGCAAGCAAGCTAACAAGACAACCAATTGTCAGAAAATTTTTATTTGTTGTTTTGAAATTTTATTGATTTTGTTCATCAGTAATGAATATTGAATATTGAATATTCTAGTCTGTAATAACTAGGATATTTTCTTATAGCTTAAGAACCTTTATATTGAATACTTGATGTACTTTGAACTTGACATATGTAGTTGCATAACAATATCTTATGTATGATAGTTGCATGTTGAGCATATTATGAACTGCTAGGATGCAACATGTTGCATGAAGTATTCTTTGAATATATTATGAACTCATTGCATGAAATATGTTAGGATCTATTAGGATGCTATTGCATAAATATTATTAATTGTTCTCATGCTACATATTACTGTTTCAATTGTACTTGTAGGAATACTTTAATGAAATATTTGTTTATGATCAAACTATTAGAACTACTTGTATAATAATTCATCCTTATTATGTTTTGTCATAAATTAGCCAAAGAGAAAGATTGTAAATGTCAAAATGATTGGCTTTGATTAGTTAATGATAATTTGCATTGTTAAAGATGCATTTGTTTAGATTGTTTGTTTATTCAAAATTAGATAAAGAATTAGTCAATTTATCTTTTAGGATATGACATGATTATTCATCTAATTATCTAATTTGTTTAGATAAATTATATAGGAAGTTAAGATAAAAGATAAATACAAGTTATCCGAAGATATCAGAGAAGTGTTTTTATGAAACACAAATAGCAATTTGTTAAGAACATAACAAACTAGAAAGCTTGAAGATAATATTTTTATCTTTATCATATTAGATTATACATGGATTTGGTTGGCAACCTAATGAATAAGTTCATTACATATGGTTCCATGCATCCTTTAACAATAACATTCTTCATTAACTATTTTTCTTATTCAACATCTTTAAATAATATAATCAGATTTTCCATGACTACTAACAAATGTTTTAACAATTTAAGAACATAAAGAATAATTTTTACATTAAATTTAATACCATATGGAATAACAATAGGTTCTAATGCATATCCATAGGGTGAGCACTAAACATTGTGTTTGATTCATACTCTGGATTTCAACAACTTCTATTCTTCTTTGATGAACCCTAAATTTTAATACAGATAAATTATGAACTTCTTATAAAATTTTATCTTGTTTTGTTCCCAATTTAGTCTTTCTTACTTCATTGTTGTTATAAAGTCAAGGAAAAAGATAAATAGCAGAACCCAAGATAGTCAAATAAAGAAAAGACAACAACAAAGAAGCAACAAAGATCTTACGTCAACAAATATTAATAATTAAGACATCAATAACCGAAGGAAGCTAACAACAATATACAATAACAATCTAAATAACCGAAGGAGGTAACAACAATGACAATTTAAAAAATAACAATTTAGAGGGAATAAAAAATAGCATAGAAGTGAACATAATTTTGAGGGCAAAACAAAGCACAACAACAATAAGAGAGATGCAGCAATAATGACAATCTAGATAGCAATAAGGTGGTGACACAATCTTGCTCTAATATCGAGTTAACAAGTATTTTTAAGGTATAAAATTTCTCAAAATTGTATATTCTCTTCACTTGTAATGTATATATACCACAATAGGAAATTACAAATAGAAAATAATTTTTCTAACATTAATTCCTATTCTCACAAGAAAACTAAATAAATACAAAGACTCATGCCAACAAAGTGTGTTGCCCTCTAAGCCCTTGTCTGAGATGGCTTCCATTTCTACATCACGAGAAGGGATGTTATTGCTAATTAAGTCTCCATATATAAAAAAAAAAGATTAACCTGCTCTGATATCAATTGACACAGCATATAACAAAAGTATATAACTAGGATTTTGAAGCTATAAAGCTACAACCCTAAACTACAAAGAAAAATATTGAGAAAACTCTGATATATTATAAAAAATAACATTATATATAATTGCAAAATCCAACCTAGTGTATATGAGAAAAAACAAACCGAAACTAAAAATTAAAAATTAACATCTTCTAAGCCTAATTTGAGAACTTTCTAAACCATGACTAGTTATAGTAAGCAAACACCATACTGAAGTTGACCTCTATTTTCTTGAAAAAATTAAGCACAATTCAATTGCATATTAAAAGTTATGACTATTTTTATTAGGCTGATTGTTTGGTCCATCCAGACATCTTAAATTTTATCTTCACTTCAAGATTTAACAATTTTACGAACGGAATTTTTCCGTCGGCGTAAGACACATGTTCTGTCGGTAATTAATTTACCAATGAAATCACCGACGAAAATGCCTCGTTGGTGAATCTTTCATCGGTAATTTTTTGTCCGTCGGTAAATCCGTTGGTGATAAAAAAATATTATTACCGACGGATTTACTAACAAAACAGACGCGTCGGTAATAATATTTTTTAATTACAAACAGATTTACCAACGGAAATTCCATCGATAAATCCATCAGTAATTATTTAAAAACATTTTAAAAAATTCATTTATAAAATTATAAAATAATTAAATTAACATAAATCAACACTCTATAATATATACTCAAAATGTTTGGAAAAAAGAATAAGAAAATCAGCTCAAACAAATTTGCAACAAATAAATAAATAAAAATAAATTCAAATAAAAAAATTCATATGAAAAAAATGAAGTTGCAATTGCTAAAATTTTTAAAATCATATAAATAAATCAATTAAAAATTGATCTCATATGAAAAAAAATCTCACAACAACATTTATACAATTATTAGGAACAAAAAAAATTAAAAATAAAATAAAATCACGAAAAAACAAGAAAAAAAATCTTACCTTAATGTAGTTGCAAGTGGAGTTAAGGAGAGAAATTTTTTTTCATAAAGCATATTAATTAAAAAAAAATAACTAAGAGGATAAAAGAAGAAAGAAGAAGAAGACATACCCGAGCATGGAGGAAAAGAGAAGGAGATGAGGAGAGAAAAGAAGAGAAAGAAATAGATACTGATGTTTTTTACATATAGTGAATAATAATAATAATAATAATAATAATAATAATAATAATAATAATAAGAAATGAGTCTGTCTCTTGTGAAATAAGGGGATTCAGGCTTTTTATTTGGGCGCGTTAGCGACGGATTTACCGACAGATAATTGAATATTAATATTTGTTAATTATTCCGTAGGTAATTCCAGCGGTAATATTTAATTTAAATTTTAAATTTCATAAAAATTTTTTAGAAACCACCAACAATTACCGACGATTTTTCAATCCGTCGGTGATTCCGTCTGTAATATTTGAATGAAAATTTAAATTAATTGATTTTTTTCATAAAATCATCAAATAACACCGATGACTTTTCAATCTGTCGGTGATTTTGTCCGTAAAAAACAACAATTAATAGTGCAATTGGAAAGTTAACAATTCTTGAGCTCTCTGCAAAATACCGATGGAATTTTCCGTCTATGATTCCCTTTACAATTGACATGATGAATAGTGTTCATAGTTTACCAATGAAATTTCTGATGGAATTTATTCCGTCGGTAATTTCGTTGGTAAAAATAACACGTCATCATTTTTTTTGCTTTGTTTTAGTTTTTTTTTCCCACAGTAATTCCCTCGGTATATACCGAGGGAATATTTTCGTCGATAAAATCCCTCAAAAATTTACCGATAAAAATATTCTCTCGGTATTTCCGTTTGTATTTATCGATTTTCTGGTAGTGCTTGATAATCTCTCAGCACTGCACCAATGCCAGAAATATGTGGCTTTCCTAAAGATAAACCGTCAACATTCTACTTGAAGGACCCAATTTCCAGCTCTTTCGAATCTATTACTTGTCTAGTTCTGAAAGTATTGGACCACCTATGAACGCCTTCTGAGCTGTATAGAAAATCATTTCCTGAATAAGCAAATTTTTCATCAACAGATTATGTCCAATAAGCAGTCCTACCTAAGTTCACAATTAGAGCTGAGACGTTCAATTTTTTGCCATCTTTTAGTTCTAAACTGACAAAATACAACAGTTTTGTCACATTAAATTTAAGGTGTCAAATGGGGTTTTACTAGTCATAATATCTCCAGACTAACATACAGTAATTGACGCGTGGGAGAGGCTATTCTTGATCTTTTCTGTAAGGAATTAATGGTTATCTTTCATAAAATATGCAAGTAAAGATCGAAAATCATCTTGTGCTCACACGTTTTTAATTACATGTTCCAAAAACCATAATATTTAGTCACTGATAAGCATATTCTATTGTTTCTTACTGCATATGCCTCATAATGATGGTTAAAGATATTGTCAGTTGTGTTTTGTTTCCCCCAAGAAATTACTGCTATATTTGAGGGCCATCAAATATAATAAGAACATATATAGTGGAGAGATCTTAGTTCACCATTACCGACACTTTATGATTTATGACGAAAGAACATGTTGTCGGCGACTCCTTAGAAGAGTCGAATCTTTAAATACTTAATAATCTAAAGTACCAGAGATGCAATGGTCAACAAGTTGTGCTTATTAAAAATCTCAGAACGCAAAAAGTCGTGTCAATATTACTCATGAACCATCAGTCATGGCAAAGATCTTCAGTCAAATTTTGGCAGACATATAAACCATCCATTACTAATTAGTCGTTCACCTTTTCCATCATCAGTGGTGGTTGTTTATGTCCAGCAACTTAATTCGATATCCATCGTTTTCTCAAATTTCTTCATATTGCATATAGTGGTTTTACTGTTGGATAGAAAATTAGCAAGATACTCCATTGGAAGAATATACAGCCTCAAAAGAAAAAGCAAACAACCTCAAGTAACACAAAATCTAGAACTATCTCTTCCTTTATGACTATACTACACATACCATCACTTTTCATTAAAGGCTTAAAAGAGGGAATCAGCCCATGGTATATTGATCCTAATGCAAAACTCGTGGTTATATGATAATACAACCAACAACAAGATTGATAATAAATTTTGAAAAGCTAAAATAACTCTAATAAGAGTTTGACACAATGAAAATCTGTCTCAAGGCACCAACATCATTAGAATAAGAACCTTCATCCTACAAATACCAATTCAAGAATGAAAAATATAAGAAAAACGTCATGAAGCCAAATAATCTTTGATGAGTCAATATAGTTCGTTAAAGAACTAAAGAATGTAAAAATCTCTCTCACACAAGCTGAATAAATTTAACAACAATAGTATTTATACTCTTGAAAATAAAAACCCTAAGAGATCTACCCTTGTGGGGTAAATTGATCCACTCACAAAACTGACCAAAAATAGTTGATTAAACCCGAAATCCTAAAGAAACTATGAAGGCCTAACAAACTTTGGATTGTAGCTAAAAACAATTAAAACCAAACATAAGTTAAGCCTAAATAAGCCTTGGGTTGTAGCTAAAACAACTACGACCTATTAAGCCCATAAAATAACAAATGCAATGTTTAGACAACTACACATACTAAGATAAAAAACAAGGTTGTCATGACTTTGGTAAGCCCAAAAAACATTTAAATCCAAACAAAAAATTTATATGGGCTGTAAAATTATAAAGAACAAAAAAGAAATAAGAACAAGTCTGATTCACTGCTTATATAATATGTAGTAGGCATCCTTTATTACCTTAGAATCAAGGAAAAATTGTTGCTTATAGTCTCATTGAAACTAATAGAGAATCTGGTGCTCTTTATCACCTTTGATTTTGAAGGAGAATTTGCTATCAATGCACCTTCTCTTCTCTACCACTTATTTGTCCCCAAAGCACTAGAAAACTTTCTTGTTTTTAGATAAACAATCCTTGTAGAATAAGGATTGATGTTGACCTCTCTTTCTTAACAACTTTGGAATCCTTGTTGATCTTGTATTCTTTCTAGTAGATAAAATCCTTGAAAAAATTTATAAAAAATATGTTGACATATATGTCTCTAAAAAAAAAATAAGGATTTCATGCTAAGCATAAAATCCAAAAATCATAATGAAAGATAATCCTCAACCAATTACGAAAAAAATATAATTTTTGTATAGTAAATTCTAACATATATCAAATTGTTTTATTGAACTCCAATTGACCTGAAATTTTATCCTAACATAGAAACACACCTTTGGAATCATCTGAGTTTGAGCTCGATCTAATGGTTGGATTTGAAGTTATTCTTAATATCATAAAATCAGACGGTAGGAAACATTAAACCTAAAACAACCTTTTTAGTCAATTCGACTCTTGGACTTGCAATATACTTGATTAGCACCTCAATTGGATTTGTTGATATCATAAACTGATAATATGCATTATTTCTCCACTATTGAAAATGATTCAACCTCGAATCAACAATATGAACACCATCTAAGGGTAATGCGTACTAATAATCTTGTAACAAAAAAATAATCATACTAGAAATAAAAGGATCAAGTTTATTAGTATTAGAATAAATTTCCTTCTAAACAAGTAGGATTATCGGTTGGTTTGAATAATAGGTAGATTTATCTCACCTTCTCTAACATAAAAATTTGGTTGTTTCTTTAGATTTTCCACACAATTCACACTTTTCTCACCTACTTTCTTCACTCATCAGGTCTTACCTCCACTGTCGGCCAAATTTAGGTTTGTTTTAAAAATAATTGAATGGTTTAGGTTCTTGGCTAAATGGTTTTAGGTAGTGGGTGAAGTGTTTTAGGTTATGGCCGATTCTATTTGTCTTCTCTCACCTTGTTCCTCACTTTAATTTTCATTACCCTTGTCTTCGTGTTCCCCTTTTAATATTATTTGATCATTATACATTTGTTTGGGTGTAAGAGATACAAAAGTGATGGTTTTACTATCTTTTATAATAGTACACCTATTTCTAACCCCATCATGTGTTGTCTTCCTATTGAATTACCATGGTCTTTCCAACAAAATGTGACTTGCATGTATTTGAGCCACATCACATAAAACCTTATTAACATACTGCCCAATCAAAAATAGAACCAAGACCTGCTTAGTCATTTTCACCTACCACAATTATTTAACCATTGAAATCTATAAGGTCTATAATACTTAATAGTACATAAGTTCAATTTACTAACAAGGATAGTACTAGTTACATTAGCATAACTTCTACTATTTATAATCAAACTACACATTTTATTTTGTACATGGCAACAAATATGAAAGATAATCTCCCATTGTTAATCAATATCATCTTCTTTGACTTAAACCTTAAATGAATGCCTTATAATCATAGCCTTACCTTTAATTGGGTATACAATCTTCTCATTAATACAATCCTTCAATAGTGGCATTTTTTCATAATCAAATTTATCACTTTCATACTTCATGTAATTATCTCTAATAATCATTATTCTCTTGTTTGAACACTCTAAAGCATAATGCCCAAGCCCTTGACACCTCGAATATTTAACATCATGCGTATGTTGAGGTCGAGTATCATGTTTACCTTTAGAACTCGTAAAGACATCAACCTTGGCTTTAAGAGGTTTGACTTTGGTGCTAGTGAATGGTTTCGATTTGGCAGCCCCCTCTCTCCTGAAATTCAGCTTTCGTAATGAAAAAAAACTTGAATTATAAGTTGTCTATACATTCCCCTTCCTTTGAAGTTGCATCTCCACTCTGTAGCCATATGAACCATGTCCTCTAGCTCCACATAGTGTTGTAGCTAAATAAAATAAGTTATCTCTCTATTCATATCATTAAAAAACCTAGCCATAGTTGTCTCTCTATCTTCAACCATATCAACCTTAATAATTACAATTTTCATCTCCTTATGGTAATTTTCCAAACTTTTTGACCCTTAATGTAAACTAAATCACTTTTGAAAGAGCTCTTTATAATAAAAGTTAGGAACAAATTGTTTCCTCATTATAGCTTTCATGTCATCCCATGAATCAATAAGCTTTTCTCCATTCCTTTTTCTACTCAAAACAAGTTGATCCCACTATATTACTACATAATTTGTAAACTCAATGACAATGGGTTTTAGCTTTTTTTTGTTCTATGTAGTGATGGCAGTCAAAGATTCATTCAACCTTCTTTACCCACTCTAGGTATCTCTCTATATTATTATTTCCTTGAAAAACATGTATTTTTAACTTAATGGTTCATAACTCTACACTTGAATCATCGTGATGCCTAAAATCCCAAGAATTCTCCCTCTAGCAAAATGTTCCACCCTTGCCAAGACTAACATGCCTTCTAGCCCTATTCAACCCAACATTATTCTCTTAGCCCACAAATTCAAATTCATAATCATCATCATCTGCATCTGCATTTTCATCAACAAATTTAGTTTTAACATTCCGAACGACCTTTCGAATAGTGTTTCCTCTCTGATCAAATCCTATCCTCAAGCCATCCATCCCTCTATTTTTTGTCTCATCAAAGTCATCTCATCTTTTAGATCCTTCATCACCTTAGTCAACAACTCTAGTTGCTGGGCAAAAACTTGCATCTGAAATGTATCATCCGCTTTCGGTGTCGTAGACTCGTTATTTTTAGACATCTTTGAATCTGTAAAAAAAATATTAATAAAAAAAAGATATATCCTCACAACTCCCGTATTTCACACAATTTAAGGCTTTTCACCCAATTGTTCTCAATAAGCATTTTACCTCTTGGCTTACCTTCTTGCAGTTCTTTCAGAACTAGAAATCATCGAAACAAAGTCAATGGATATCATAAAGATAACCAATTATATATAAAGTGGCTTAAGAATCAATAAGATATTGAAAACAAGCAAAATGTAACTACAATTATGATTTTGTGAGTAGCAAACGAATTCGTACAAAATATGAACGATATGAAGACTCAAAATGAAACAAAAGTAAAAATTAATGAAAACACTCATTTGACTCCTAAATAACCCAAATATAATAAAATTAAATTTAATATATAATGTATTTTCACCTCTAAATAACCATTAAAATAAGTTTTGAAGTAATTTCAAGATGGTTTGACTCGATTTCTCAATTGTTTGTGTTTTCACGGTAAAATTGAAACAAGCTTGAATAATGTTTATTCTTCCTTCTTCTTCTTCTTTTTTTTTTTTTTTTTTTTTGCTTTTTATGCTATTGATATGTTTAAGGAAAATAACTAAATGAAATAACTCTTTTTTTGTACTTAGATGCCGAAAGCACAAAGAGAAGAGGAAGACTGAAAAACACAATTAAACTTATGGAACACAAAGAAAACAAAATTTTCGGAAAGATATGACCTGATTTTAGAGTCCAGCTCCGATATACAAATTAATGCGACCCTTATTATCACGTGGTCATCCAATTCACAACTAGATAGATAACAATTACTAGAAGGCCAAAACAACTTTGAAAGGAGAGTGATACAACAAAAACTTATTTTAAGGTACCAAAACTATTAGAATAAGAACCCCTAACCTACAAATATGAAATAGAAGTGTTATCATACCCAATACAATGGCATATTAGGTACGATCATGGTAAAGTACATATATTTAAGAATGAAGAAAAAAAAAAAGAGGATATTGTTGTATAGAAGAAGGAAATTAGTGCTATTGGTTTTCGGAGTTTGACTTGAATAAGGTTCCGTAGTTCCAATGACCACCTAGCGAGGACAAATATAAATTCAATTGTTTTCATAATGGCAATTAGCATTTCTATTCTGTGGTGTATAAGCCAATTAGAAACCTTTCAGTGTATATGTTCAGAAATTAATGCTTGAGAATCAATAATAATGATCAGAAGAGCGATCAAGGAAAGATTTTCTTTTGTGGTCACCACTCAAAAAGAATCTCTAACTTTTAGCAGCCTGTAATCATTCCAAACCCATTTGAAAGTTTGCAAGTACCATAAACAATTAAGTTCAAATATGCAGACTGAGGACAGATGTGTTTCACTTGAACTTGTCGAGGAAAATTAGTTGTAAGCTTTGTATATAAACCATCAACATTTAATATATACATCTTTAAGTGGAGAGTAAATGTATAATCCCTATCATTTTGGAGTATCTTGGTGGTGAAGGATGGCACTTTGCTATGGACACAATGTCAGACCGAGCTGTCAAAAATATTGATTAAATAGATCGCCTCCCTCAGTATCGTATTCAAACAATAAACCAACATTTCAGCACACTGAAAGGTCAAGGATCAAGTTTCAAGCGTTGCATAGGTGTAAGCTGTGTTACTGGAATTCAAGATTTATATACAAATGGATGTGTGTTTGATATGCAAATGGATACAACTCACGAGTAATTTTATAGTGTTTAACCATAGTTAATGATATCTAATTAATTAGTTATTTTCTAAGATTCATTACAAAGAAAGTAAAAATTATAAAACTAGAAGAGAGAAATAATAAGTGATAATATTCTATAATTTTTTTGTGGATGATAGATTTTATATTATTTTTTGTTTTTATATATATTTTTTTCTTCAAAATAAACGATAAAAAGTAACTAATAAAATATTACTAATTATTTCCTGGAATACCATAAAAGTTTTCCTAATTCGGTAGTTTTTTGTTTTAAAAATTCATATAATAAAATGTATAAAAGTTCATATCCATATTCAAATATCTAATATCAAACAAGAATATTTTGAAACAAAATAGAAACATAGAGTATGAGTGATTTGACAGTAAAATTTACAAGCTTTCAACTTTACCATTTTATGGCTTAATAAGAACATTTCAAAAGAACCTTATTGCCCCTGCTCTAAAGCTTAGATTTTGCTTGATTGTTAGTCTATTTTTGTGGGCATGGATGTTTATGTCTAGTTAGGGAGGGTTTTTTTTTGTATATTGAACTTGTTGGTTTTTCAGTATCGTATTTTTTTATTTTTAATATATTTTTACATTTAGATAAAAAAAACATTTTAAAAGACCCAGGAAAATAAATAATATATCATAAAAAAAGAGCTTGAGTTAACTACTGACTTAAAGCTATACGAGATAATCTTGCTCCTCCATAAATAATGAAAAATTTCAGCATATAAATTCATCAATATAGACAAAACTATCTTCAAATAGTTTGTTTGATTGTTGAAGTAAATCCCACTACTCTTCCTTTCCTCCTGTGTACGAGAACAAGATATATATTTCTAATCCTTCAATAATTCAGATTCAGCAAAATCTAATTTTGATTACAAAAGTAAGTGCAATATCGAAAAGGAAAGAAAACAAAAGCACTACATAATTATAACCAGCAGTGGCAGTGATTGCGACGTGCGAAGTTGGGAAAAAATCGGTAAGATAGTCAATCTTGTGAGGACCCTTCAGCATACAAACCGTCCAAATTGATAATCTTCTGAGGACCACAAACATAGTTTATGAGGTGAGGATTTCCACAGGCGCGTACCTGATATGGCTATAAATACCACCAACAATGCAAGACTTATTCTCAATGTGGTGGCTTGAACCTAATCAGCTTTACTGCTCCTCTTAGCAACCTCAATTGTTCCTCGAGCCATTTCGTACTATCATACAACAAAACCTTCACTTCCTTTCCTTCTCTAGTTGATTATGGCGGAAACATGTAAATGTGCTCTATTTATTCTTGCACTTATTACTTGCTTTCAAATTCTGTTCACTGAAGGCAGGCCAATCAAGTCAACGAATAAGCAGGAACTTGTTTCCATTGGAAAGGACTCCATAGAAGATGTGGCCAAGCAGGGTTTGAATACCAAATCACACTACAGCAATGCAAAGAACCAGAAAGTTTCTCTACCTGCACCCCCAATTACTCACAATCCTAGTGTTCACCATTCCAAGGCAGGCAGAAAAGAAATGCCCCATCCTGCAGTCCCAAGCTTCGGCAATTCTGCTGCTGTTTATAAGGATGATTTTCGGCCAACAACACCGGGCGTTAGTCCTGGTGTTGGGCATCCAAAGACAATAGGGACTAACTCCAACAATGAACATTCTCTCACTGATTTCAAAGATGATTTCCAGCCCACAACACCAGGTCACAGTCCTGGGGCTGGCCATGCTCTTGCCAATGATGATGACAATGAGGAAGTTTCTCCAAAGGCACCTGGCCCTAGTATCGAACGTTCTGGTACAGCATTCAAACCCACAACACCAGGTCACAGTCCTGGGGCTGGCCATGCTCTTGCCAATGATGATGACAATGAGGAAGTTTCTCCAAAGGCACCTGGCTCTGGTATCGAACGTTCTGGTACAGCATTCAAACCCACAACACCAGGTCACAGTCCTGGGGCTGGCCATGCTGTTGCCAATGATGATGACAATGAGGAAGCTTCTCCAAAGGCACCTGGCTCTGGTATCGAACGTTCTGGTACAGCATTCAAACCCACAACACCAGGCCACAGTCCTGGGATTGGCCATCTTTTTTCTGAGAATGACAGTGAAGATCCTGATACTAGCTCCAGTTCTGGAGATTCTGTCACAGCATCCAAACCAAAGACAACTGGTAACAGCCGTGGTATTAGCCATACGTTATCAGCAGATAAGAATGAAATTACTGCCTCAAAGGCTTCCAGCATTGAACATTCAGTCACAGGAGTCGCAGATGATTTCCGACCTACAGTACCAGGTCACAGCCCTGGGATTGGTCATGTTCTTCAAAACACGAACGAAGAACGGAAAGCATAGAACATGGAATGTTGATGTCATAGACGAATGGGTGGGTGCTCATATTAAGGAACAAACAAAAAGAGCATGGACATATATAGATTGCATAAGAAGCATTATTATTTGGTAACTATAACGTGTAAATGCCCGAGTCAGCTAGGTGATTTCCATTAATCCTGTTCATATGATCATTAAATTCCTAGCTTAATTAGTCCTTTAATTCAATAGTCTCTGCATAACAGTATCTAGCTATGGCTGAATGTATAGAGTACTATAGCCAATAACTCTCTGTGTGTGTGTGTGTGTGTGTGTGTGTGTAGCGCCATTGTACATCCAAATTGCAGGAAATATAAGTCTTTGAATTTGCTTAATTATGTCCTTTCCATTCTCTTCATCTCTTTCTGTATTCTCTTCTTCCATTAAAATCAATATTTAGCAAAATTCATTTTGTAAAGAGTGCAAAAATAGAGGGCATGACGGCTTCATTATGCCATCATTACGAAATCTTTTCTACTTTATAATACGATAGTGCACTGGTTATGGTGACATGATTGAAAATGGAATGGAAAAGGCAGCATCATTTGTTATTTTATTCTTGGAGGGGGAAAATAAAATAAAAACCCCTATCTTGGGACCTCCAAGGGAAAGCGGTTTGCTGAACTAAATTAATAGCTTCTAAAAACATAAATTTATTTTATCTATGTCAATCTCTTCCTTTTATGGTACTTTTGCTTTCTCTATTGGATTATTTTCTTTTTGATAAAGTGCTGAATTTCATTCAACTGAAAGAATGGGATATATCGTCTAAGGCCATAGCTGTTACAGCTATTGGGATTTCTTCCATCAGTATGATTAATTGATAAGAAGACCTCCCCTCCATATTAGCTAAAACATGAGAGACCTTATTACAGCATCCATGAATATGTTTATAAGTGTAAAACTGAAAAGAGGAAGCTACGAAGGATATATCGCTAACCCATACCGAGGAATAATCACCGGTATGTTTAACCAAGAAGAAGAAGGAATAGATTTACACTCATTGTTAGGTTGGAAGCAATTCTTATGTTACTTGCTTATGCTTCTTTTCGTAAGTTCAAGTTATATTAAATGGATGTGAAAATGTATTTTTCAGTTGTTATGTCGTGGAAGAAGTTTATGGTCAATAGCCACCAAACTTTGATAGTCATTTATATCCAAATGATCATGTCCGCAAACTTAAAGATTAAAAAAAAAAAAAACCCACCATAAAACATTCCATCAGTTGTTTCTAAAGGAATTTGTGACAAAGAATTTTTGTTGGTGGTTTCCTAAAACAAGTAACGACATATTACATTTCATCGATAATTACCAATTAAATTGCCAACGGAGTAAAAAACTAGAAAGAAATCAATTAAAATCCATCAGCAATTATATTGGTAATTTTACACATCATGATTTACTGGCAAAATATTTCCATTAACAAATGTAAATAAGTTATAACCGACAGTTTTTCCCATCAATTATCTTCTTCTTCTTTCTCCTCTTACCAAAAAATTACCAATAGCCCCCATTTTATCACAAAGTCGGCCACCCCAACCCACTAGCATTGATTATCTACATATATCAATAGTGTCATTATCGATCGTTGAATTTTTTGTGAATCTTTTTATATTTAAATGTTTTATAGTTTTTTTCCAGAGATATTTATTATATTAATATATGATTTATATGCTAGGATTTGTTTGGGATCTCAGGGAAATTGAATTTTATTATCACTTGATGAAATTAAATTTGATTTTGTAATTTATGTATGTTATAAATGAATAAATGATGGGTTATTTTAATACGTACCTATCATATTTTATCAATTTTATTATTAAGTTAGAAATTTAGAAAAAAAAATAATTTTATTAATCAATATTATTCTATATATCTTTCATAATTAAGTAATGGATGATCGTTCTTAAATATATTAAAGTTCACTTGAAGGGTTATATACACAAGATTAACATTAAAAGATTGAAGGTTTTATTAATTTCATAATTTCTAAACCAAAGAATATTAGTATAGGCAAATTTAGGTGCACATGTGTGAAGTATAAGAATAAAATATTTCACCACAAAGATATTGTGATGATACATCTCCTTAAAAAAAAGTTCGTCGAGAAATACTTATGTTGGTATGCACACAAATAACCCTATATTCCTCACAAAACCATGTCAAAATGGATGGTTGGCTCAACTTCTAATTCTACCAACATACATGGATTTGCGGATGATAATAGTAATCCTTATAGAAGTATGGTAGTAGATGCAATGAGAATAAATCATAGTTATTCAGGTGAAGGTTCATATAACATCCCTTTATATGAAGAACCAAATGTAGATGAAGCTAAGTTTTTAAAACTTTTGAAAGATTC
The DNA here is from genome assembly GCF_951802175.1 of Populus nigra. Taxonomy (NCBI): domain Eukaryota; kingdom Viridiplantae; phylum Streptophyta; class Magnoliopsida; order Malpighiales; family Salicaceae; genus Populus; species Populus nigra. Next base: position 13,284,630 of record NC_084856.1, read on the forward strand.
TGGCGAACTATTATGGAATAGATGCACAACTCATAGTAAATTATCAACCATTGCATAAGTGTTTACTATCAAGCCAGGTTATGGTTTGAGTAAGGTCAATTATAATAGCATCATTGAATAGGCTAAAAGCATGTTACATAAATGGAATATTCTAAAAGAGAATTTAGTGCAAGTGGGAGATTGTCGGTGTATATGTCCTGTAACAAACTGTGTAATTACATGTGGAAGTGACTTTACTCATGCAATAGGCAATATATATATTTTATTTATAATCCTGTAAAGACATTTTTTTAATCTTTAATCTTAATTTAAGTCTAATTAATAAGTCTAAAGTATAGATAAAATTCTTATGACAAAATTATTTTGTAAAGAAAATTATAAAATGGTTATAATTATGAGAATTCCTAAATATTTTTTGTTAATTCTCTATTAAGACTGGACATTAATCAAAGTTGTTGAGACCAACACATATTATGTTCTTTTTTTTATGAAAAGAAACGATTGTTTTTTATAAAATAAGTTATGAGGGATACCCCAAACTAAATTATATAGATGTTTATTTAATGACAAGTATACTGAACTGACCAATATAAAGATTTTATATTGAAAGATTATCCATGTTTATGGAAAGAGTTATACAGCAGTTGGGTAAGTAATCCTTAGACTTGAAATCACTAAATTATCTTAGATATGGAATGTTATGTTTTCACCTAACTAGATGTTATCTTAAACTAACATAACAATTTAACATTAATTGGATATAGAATAAACTATAGGATGATATTTGAATGACCAAGAGAGTATTCATCATTCTAGTTAAATTATGGAAATTGTTCCGTATACTCTCAAATTATAGTTTTGATTATGAAATACTGAGGTGAGATGGAACAAGATTTGAAATGAGTTTCAAATCTTATTCAAAGTATCAATAACTATCATGTTGAAAACAAATATAATTTGACAAAGTACATATACTTCATTCTTAAATGTCTTGATTAAAACATTCCAAATAAACAGATAATAGTTACATTACAAAAACTAGTCAATAAAAAGCTAGGTTAAACCACATAACTTATATAATATTTGAGAGATCATGATACAGTGCTTGACATTACATTTAACTTTCAAATATAAATAAATCAATTTATTGAATTAATAATAAGTTAAATTGTTTACGTTATCTAATCCTATTTTAAATAAGACTATTATTTATATTTAAACCAACCTATCAGGAATCTATTAGGTCGCACATGTTAATAATCCTTGATAAGAAATTAAATTTGAGTGATTATCACGTATGATTTGATTATAAATAAGTTTTAGAAATTAAGAACTATAGTGTAATTAGTATAAAGGATCACAATTTTAGACCTATAAAAGTAAGTAAGGATTTCATTGCATAAATTTCTAATAATTGTCCTGAAATGAATTATGTGATATTTTTCAAATGGTAAAGTGATATTTTCTCATTATGAACTAGAGTATAAATTATGTGATCTTCCTCATGAAATTGACGACATTTCTATTAAAATTTCAGCAGAGTTTCTTTATACTAGGAGATCCCAAGTTATCTGCTAATTTCTATTTCACATTAATTCTCATTAATATACATCTCAAAGGTTGTCTAATTGTCCTGGAGTCATCTCGTCATCAAACTAGAACACCTTCCAACCTCAACTTCTAATGTTTCATTCATCATGGTCCACTATTATATTTCTTGCACATGATATATATATATATATATATATATATATATATATATATATATATATGCACACATAATCAATTCATATAAAAGTGGCCAAGTATAACCACATGCATTTATAATTTTAATACAACAAAAGAATTGATAAATTATTTGAAATCTACAAAGATGTTTAAGTATAGTAATATGTCCTACAATAAGGTTAGTATTAATTACATTCCTAGATTACAAAACAAAAGGATTACTAATTACTTGTTCATTAAATCTTAGCAAAAGTATTCCTTAAAAAACCATATCATTCCGCTCGTTGATGAGAGGTACCTGAAATTGATTATTACCTAATAAATCAAGTTGTTACATAAATTAATCAAATAAGAATAGAACTTAATTATATAATTTCACTATATTTTATCTATTTCAATTAGTTCCTTTTTTTATAAATCGATCAAATTCCTTTTAATTCAATTTAAATCCCTAGTTAGTTTAACTATTAACCCCTTTTTAGGGCATAATCTTACATCTTTCGGCATTTACTCACATTATCCTTATCCAAAAATATCCCATTACTGAAAGACTAATCTCCCTGCCCATTTTCAGGCAATAAATCCTTCATTAGATATCTAATTTCTTTGCCCCATTACTAGGCACTAGTCTCATCACCTGGAAACTAGTTCTTTCATCCATTATCGGTAAAATTAGTTCCTCTATCCATTACTGGGAACTAGTCTCATTACCATAAAAACTAGTTTTTTTCCCCATTATCGGGCAATAATCTCATTACCAAACAAAATTGTTAAGGTATTCGACAGCCACCTGATGTCGAAGTTATGATAATAACTTCTTGCTACTGCACAGCTCTCATGACCTCCCCTGGATCCACAAGTATACCACATTATTTTTCATTCCAAGTACATTTTATATAATAATATACTAAGTGGTTTTCTTTCAACTTAACCATCATATATGATTCAACTTACATTGAACTTTCATTCCTTCCAAAAAGACATAAAGAATCCATTCATTCCTTAAAAAAGTCATCATTAATTTATACAAATATTAAACCATTTTACATTTATAAATCCTAATTTCCATCCTTACTCTTATTTTTTTGAAACATGCACAACAAAAAAGGATGCAAATTCTCTTCAATTTATCTCATATATGACATATTATGTATTCATTCTCCTCGCACATACATTAATATATCATCATTACACTTTAAGAAATACAAATTCATCACATGCAATTTGGTTTCGTATTGACTAGCCATTGAGCCCTTAGGGACACCCTAGTTTTCTTCATTATTTATTCCTAATTTAGTACCCTTCACAACTTAATCTAACACAATTGACTTAATCTACAATCAATTTGCATTTCCCTAAAATTTATACTATCAAACCCAACATAAAATTCATGAATTCAACCTTAATTGCCTTCCTTTTCATATAAGCTTGCTAGGTTAGGTTTAGAACTCCTTACCAAATAATATTCTCAGCTTCGAGTTTCAATCAGTCAAAATTTTCCACATCCCTCCCTTTTTTCCTCTTTTTTTTTCACTTTCTATCTCTAATTCAATATTCTCCTTCTTTTATTTTTCTTAATTTCTGGGCTATTACATGAGGGTAAGCTTTTTACCTGGTCTTAAAAAGTCTATAAACTACCTATTGACCACCTTGCGTGAAGGTAGTACATATAAGGGTTTACAAGGAATGGTTGGGGCACGATGTGACCGTCATTACTAAATAAACACTTAATTCATAGTTGGATGTTTCACAAACATGAACCTCAACTGAAAGTCATGAGGCAGACCGCTGCTCCCCACCTAACCTAGAATTGGATTTATTTGTGAAATTAAAATGCATGAGAGCATTAATCCACACTTGGTGTACTTATGTATGAATAGGAAGTAAAAATGCATGTTAAAGAAATAAAAATGCAAGCTAAAATTAAACAGAACAAAAAAAATAGGCAAACAATCAAACAAGCAAAGCTTAATCTAACCAGATAAGGTGGTCTCCTGTGGATTCACCGTCATATCGCGATGTGACATTGAGACTGGCGCTTTAATGTGCCTCCTGAGAAGTGGTGTTGAGAAAGGAAAGAGTTTTGTGTTTAATCATAAAATTATGATTATAAGGTTCAAAAGGCGACACCTAGTATTAAGGTTACTAGGAAACCTATTGTTTGCGAGAGTCTAAGTAAGGGACTAGTTGTGCAAGGGGGAAGACGCATCACCCCAAGTGCACCCTACCTAAGGTAAGCTGCATTGTTGTTTGATTTTTTTTAGGTCAAGTTTCTACTTGTTAGTCTTTTTCTAAGGTCCAAAGCAGATCTTCATTTGTGAGGAAGTCTCTAACTTATTGGGTTAAATCCTAATCATTCTAAGAGCTAAATTTTAGCATTGTATTTATTTTTTACTTTGTATTTTTAATGCTTGATAGTGTACTCTATTGTGTAGATTTACACCGTCAAATATTAAAGTCTACTTCTACACCCTAATATAAAATGAACAAAACAATTGGTGAAGTGTTTTTTTATATTTTGGTCAAATCCTGACAAATAATTATAAACTAGTTATGAAATCTATTAATTTTTTTTGCATTTTTAAAATATGAGAAAGATGCAAAAAAATATATTTTTTTTTATGAAAACATGTTTGGAAAACCTTTAGGATTTGGTTGTATGCATGAAAACAAAATATATTTTTATTTTTTTAAGGGGAATTAATTTAAAAGTTTTTATATTTTTTTAATTTTCAAAAAAAAATAACGTTTCGAAGAAAATCATGAATTTTAATATCGGATCCATATCTTACAGTGTAAATATACAGCCCAATATTATAGAAAATTGATAGAAAACATGCGAGAAAATTATAAATTTTTCAAATGATCTTTAAAATGTTTTTGGAATTTTTCATTTTTTAATAATATTATAATATATTATTATTAGTATTACTACTACTACTACTACTACTACTATTATTATTATTATATTGGGTTGGCAGACCAACAGGGCCAAACCCAGTCGGGTTGGGCCTCCATCAACCCAACAGGTCTGGCCTTATTTTTTTTAGGCTAAGCTGGGTTGAAACAGGTCCGACCCACAGTCCACATGGTTGCTAGCCTGGCCTAGCAACCATGTTAATTATTTCAGTTGTTGCATGTAGAACAAATTCTGCATGCAATAGCTGCAAAAATAATCAAGAAGAAGAAGAAAGGAGAAGAGAGTGGGAGGCTACCTGTGCTAGAGGGTATTATCAATGGTCTAGCTGGTTGTGATGGGAGGCCGACGTGAGGTTGGTGGTGGTGTTGATGGAGTAGTTGACGGTTGTTATGTTGGTTGTTAGAGAAAAGAAGTTTGTAGAGATTATTGTGTGAGGAAGAAGTGAGGAAGCTCACGTCGGCTACCCCTGTTACCGGCAAGGAAATGGAGTAGCAAGGGTACTAAGTCACTTATATTCACAATGTTGGTGAGGTGGTGGCGGCTGAAAAAGGCAACTAAGAGCGAGAAAGAAAAGAGAGAATTGTTGGCCAGAGAAGGAAAAACTAGGGGAGGCTGATTTTTGGCCAACTTTGGACTCGATTATCTCCTCCCTCAGGCCATGAAATCCTCCCCTATTTATAGAGGGTAGAAGAGGAATATTTTTTTTTAATAGTGTCAAATCTTAGCCCTTGATTCGACCTAGAAGAATCCCGGTTATTGGTTCAAAGTGGCTATCATGGGTTGTCAGATTTGTTGCAAATAAGGGTTGGTCAGGTTGACCACTTTGAAGCGATGTCACAACCACTGTGGTGTCAATCAGCCAGAGCGGATCACAATAGGGTATAATCAGATGTTAGGTGATTGTTTTCTTGCAAGTTTTGTCAAATTTGATGGAGAAATAAAGTAATAAAGGCCTTGGAAAAGTAGCCAACTGAGCATCTTTTCTAGTGAAAATCTAAAGAAGATGAACAGTCAACCCTGAAATGTTGTCATTTTGGAAAAGTTCACACTACTCCTTTGATTTCTAATTTCTCTCAATTACACCCCTAATTGCCTTTAAACTTTTAATTTTGTTCAATTTTTACCCTAACAAACTTCAATTTCAGCGCCTTTTTTCATTTTGGTCTTTGGTTTTGAATTTTTTCAGTTGAACCCCTAATTGGCCATTAAACTTTCAAATCTCTTTAATTTCACCCCTAATTTTAAGCAATTGGGTCCCCAGAGTTCGACACCTTTCCATAATGGTCCTTGGCTGTGAATTTCTTTAATTTAACCTAAATTGGGCTTCTAAACTTAATTTTTAACCAATTAAACCCCCTAATAAAATTAATTTGACCCATTTAAAGTATAATTAAGTCCTTGCACCTAATTAAATCCTTAAATTGAACCTAAATTAATTCTTAAACATAATTTAACTTTAATTTGGCCCTTGACTAAATCAAATTGGCCTATTAAAAATCTAATTATATCCTTGGGCTTAATTTTTATACAGATTCATCCAATAGTGATTTAATTTGACCTTGAATCTGCATTGTTTCTCTAGTTTTGGATAAAATAAGGTACAATTAAGCTCTCAATTTCATGTAAAATTACAGCTTGATTTTTTTCTACATTTGAAATCTTCGCAGCTTATTTTTTCCAAAATGCTAGTCTTTATTTTATTTTTTTATTTTGGAAAGAAAAAGGTGAATTTATGGAATAACCTAGAAAAAAATGTTTAATTCTTAAACATAATTAAACTTTAATTTGGCCCATGACTAAATTAAATTGTCCTATTAAAAATTCAATTATATCCTTGGGTTTAATTTTTATACAGATTCATCCAATAATGATTTAATTTGACCTTGAATCTGCATTGTCTCTCTAGTTTTGGATAAAATAAGGTACAATTAAGCTCTCAATTCCATGCAAAATTACAGCTTGATTTTTTTCTACATTTGAAATCTTCCCAGCTTGCTTTTTCTAAAATGCTAGTCTTTATTTTATTTTTTTATTTTGGAAAGAAAAAGGTGAATTTAGGGAATAACCTAGAAATGAGTTATGACAAATCTCACAAGTTTTGGAAGAATTTCTCAAGTGAGTTTTTTTTAAGAGAGACATGAATGAAGTCCTTTTATCTCTTGATGGTTGTTGTTTTGTATGAATAGTAGTTGCACAATAGGTAAGGTTTAATTTGTAGGTCAATTACCATTTTACCCTTACTAATGCTCCCCAAATTCTAGTTAGTTATATTGACCCATCATTGCCTGTTTATTTTTTGGACGTTCCCGATCTCCGATTATCCTTAAATTTTAACCCAATGTAGAAAAGATGTCAAGAGACTTCACGTATAATTTTTGCCAGATTTGACAGTCAAATTGAGAGTTAGCTCGAAAGAATAAAACTAGTCAGTATGTGATTTTACACCAAAAATCTGAATTTTTATGTTCCATCCTTGCATTGATTGTACCAATTCCTTATTCCAAAATATAATAATTTTTCCTTTTTCATCTTTCATTTCATTTATGGACTTATTACAATTTCATGGTAACATTATCAATTTTTAATCGGGGTTTACACCAACAATTTTACATGTAATTTTTTTTCCTGTTATTCCTCATTTTCCTTATAATTATTTGGAATTATATTCTCATTATAAAAACATATTTATTTTAAATTTTTCTAATTCTCCTATCCATCAAAACCCATTACCAGTTTCACCAACGTTATAAGTTTTAAACTAAATTTCTTAGTCCTCATTTTAACTTCATCAATACATTTAAATTTACTTACGAAGGTCATTCCTTCCATTTAAACATCACATGTATTTTTATTTCCAGCATTTATTTTTTTTCTTTTCATCCCAAGTTTCCATTACACGTCAAAGTCATATTACCTTCAACTACTTTTACGTAGGGGTTTACATTAAAATTTTATTTCCTTGAAATATCATACGTCAAATCCATAAATGATCATAATTGATTCAACTCATCAATTAACAATCAAACGTAAACATCCACATTCCTACATGGAAAATAAGGACAAGGTATGATCATAGACAGAAACATTAATTATGGCTTCATACACTTCCTCGAGAGTAAGTTGTAAACTGTTAATATGATCAGCTACTAAGAAAAAGGTGCAAAGGACTTAAAAGGATTGAACTCATCGGTACACAACCCAAGATATATGTTTTGTGGTTCCATTAAAAATAAAATATGCTCCTTATTAAACTATTTACATGCTTCACCAGTATAATGGTGCATCATGATTTCATCTATTGTATCATATGAATGATACTATGTCATATGTTCGACTGTCTTTTGGAGACATAAATAACTTTTCAGCTTAGGAGTGATCTAAAAATATCTTAATTTTTTGTATGCAAGTTATAGATTAATTCTTATTGCGTTCATCACCATACTCCGATAACAATTACTATTATCTTTTATAACTTCATGTATGTTGCTAGAATTAGATGTTGATCCAAGAATCCTTTCTAACATGGTCTCATAAGAAGTATAGGGTTCTTTGTGTGCAAACTAACACAAGGATTTCTCTACGAACTCTTTTTTTAAAAGATGTGTCATCATAACATTTGATTAATGAAACTTTTTATTTTGACACTTTACACATGGATATCTAATTTTGCCTCCACTAATATTCTTTCTTATATAATCTTTGGGGTGAATCTCGATACATCCAAAAATAATAATTCATTACTTTAAAGACTTGTATAGAATATTGATAACGACATTTATAAATAATATAACCATCAATTTAAAATTCAACTTTGATAATTAAAAATCTAATAACCAATTATCATTGGTATAAAAATTCAATGTTGCCTGAAAATCTGAACTAAATAAATCAAATTAACAACAAGTAATTGGTACCCAACTAATTATCTATTATTTGTTCAATTCAAACTTATTTAATTTTCTATTATTTGTTCAATTCAAACTTATTCAATCTAAATTAATTTCATTTAATTGTTATTAATTCCACAAAAAAATCAATTTTCCTAAAATTTAAAACTTTATAATGAAATTGACAAAATTTAATTGGTTCCTATTAAATAACTCATCAATTATTCCAATATAACAACCTAAGTTACAAAACTAAACTCAATTTCATCAAATCACAAACAAACCCTAACATATAAATCATACTTCATTACAATAAAATTATTTATGAAAAGGCTATAAAACATTTAATATACAAGCAAATTACAAATACTACACAAAATTATCAATAAATTAATCTAAACTTTTCATATGGGTAGGTTTGCTTATTTATTGTAAGGAATATTTATAGAAAATTGAACCAATATAGTGATATTGACACCAAAGTAATAAAAAAAACATGAATGAAAAAACAAATTACAGAGAAAAGGATGTGAATTAAAAAGATAAATTGAAATGGTTCACTATTAATGGATAGTACTTCCACCACAAATCTTTTAATATTTATATATTTACGATCAACCTCTTATGTTTCTTGCATCATGTTTTTCAAGATACCAAGTGACTTATTTCAATACAAGAAATTCAACAAATACAAACAGAATTACCGACGGGTTTTTTTCATCAGTATTTTGCGGTGATATTTACCAATATAAATTTTTCCATCGCTAATTTCATCGGTATATACCAATAGAAACACTCCACCGGTGAATACCTAAGGAATCCTAAACGGAATTTGAAGAATAAAAAAAAATAAGTTGTGTAATGACGTGTAAGTTTTTATGGACGAGTTTACCGATAAACTTACAGTTGGATTCAAATCAAGTTGTCTGTATAGTGACGTGTCAAAAACACTGACTGAATTACCGACGGATGTACAGATGGATATATTTTGTCGGTAATTCCATCGGTAATAGTTAATATACGACCTAGTCATCGACCCTACCCTCCCCTATTTCTCCTTCTTCTTCCCCTGCATCTAAACCCCACCCTCCCAACATTAACAACCAGCAACCAGCTCCCTCCCCCCAAACATGCCCCCTCATTTCAACAAAATCTTTTCTAGTCTCATCATTTGTATTTTGATTTATTGCGGATTTTTTATTTTTAGTAAGTAAATATATCTTTTTTAAATTTAATACAATTTTAAAATGTCAATTTTATTATTGCATTTTTTTAGTATATGTATTTTGTTTGGGTGTTTACTTGTTTTATTGTTTTTTCTCAAACATGTAGTATGGATTTATAATTTGGTACTTGTTTGTTTTAGATTTTGTAAAATTGTATTTGTTTGTAAATTGTTGAAACTTATATCAATTTACCGACTTAGGTGTGTTGTGATGAATTAAATAATGGCTTGTTTAACGAGTCTGTTTTAATTTTTATCAATTTTATTGTCGAGTTGTAATTTCTGTAAATTAATGTGTATAAATTTGTATGTACTTACGTAGATAAATGATAATGAATATTTAAGAGAAGTTTGAAAGTAAGTTGGATAATCTTGAGCTAAACTAATATTATTGCAAATTTATTTACTTAACGTAGTTAATTAATACATGTTTTCATCATTGTTTTATAGAGGTTTGATAGAAGTCATGGATTATCGTTCATAGATGTATCAAGATTCAACTCAAGGATTGCGGAGAATGGATTATTGTAATGGGGCTCAGAGTTTTATTAATTTCATAACATCTACTTCAAGAAATTTTAATGGATGTTGTATTAGATGTCCATGTAGGAGGTGTAAGAATAAAAAGTTTCTTCATCAAGATGTTGTAACGATACACTTCTACACAAGTGGTTCATGGAGGATTACCTGTATTGGTATGCATATGAGGAACTATTTGTGAGTAACGAGAGCATGGTAGGAAGGATGGGTGGGTCAAATTCTAGTGCTAGCAACGTGCATGAAGTTATTGATGACAACAGTAATCCTTACAAGAATATGATTATGGATGCAATGAGAATGAACCAAGGTAATGACAGTCAATGTCCAATCATAGAATAAGAACCTAATGTAGACGCGACCAAGTTTTTGATTTGTTGAAAGATTCTGATGAACCTTTATAGGATAACTGCACAAATCACAGTAATTATCGATCGTTGCACAAATGTTCATCATCAAGTCGGATTATGGGTTGATTGCAACCGGTTATGATAGAATTATCAAATAGGCAAAAAGCATTTTACCTTAAGGGAACAGACTGAAAGAGAACTTCTATGCTACTAAGTCCATGATGAAACCCCTCGGTCTAGGATACTAGAAAATTGATATATATCCAAACTTCTACATGATGTATTACCTTGAAAATGTTGAGCTGACCGAGTGCATGACATGTGGGCATTCCCATTACAAATCAAAAACTGGCATGGAATATAATCTTGTAGCATATAAAAAACTTATATAATTCCTACTCATGCCTATATTGCAGAGGTTATTTATGTCACCAAAAATTACTGAACACATGATATGACACCAATCATATGATGTGGTTGATGGAGTGATAATGCGCTCTTCTAACGGTGAAACATGGAAACACTTTAACAGTGTGCATCCTCACTTTTCAGCTAAATCAAGGAATGTGCATCTTGGGTTGTGTACAAACGGATTCAACCTTTTTAAGTCATTTACTACTCCTTATTCTTGTTGGTCGGTTATACTCACAGTTTAAAACTTGCCACTAGAAATTTGTATGAGGCTGAAGTTCATGTTTTTATCTATGGTCCTACCTGGTTCTTACAGTCCGAGCTGGAATATAGATGTTTATCTTTGATCATCATAAAAGGTGCTTTAGGAATACTTAAAAAAGAAAAGAAAAGCACGATGGAAGATAATCTCTCTTCTAAAAAAGAATAGTTAGGTATACACTTAGAAGAACTAAAATGACTAAAAATTAATTCCAACACTTTCCTTAATTTTAAAAGTCTAACAATTCTTGAAATTTGAAATGTGATAGAAGATTATCTTATGATAACTTTCAAACTTTTTTTAGCATCACAGTTGATCTATAATTTTCTGAAACTTTCATGTTTATATTGGAAAGATCTCTCTTATATCTTTATCTTAGTCATTTCTTTAATCATGACTAGCTAATGGCATTACATTGTTATTTCTTCAATTTTCCTTTCTTTAGCAATTATATTTTCTTAAACTTGGCTCATCTAAGCCATTTTTCTTCTCTTTATCATATTTTTCTAGCAAAAAATCCTCTTTCAAGATTTAGCTTTTTAAGTGGCCATTTTGTTTTGGATCACTCCTTATCAGGCTGATGTCTTCTTCTTGTCATGGCTCCTTGGCTATTTCTCATCTCATGTAAGAAGAGTTCTCTCTTCTTTTCTTCATATATGGTCTCTCTTGTAGTACATCTCATATCTTATGCAGGAAGTTCTCAACTTGTATTGTGCCTTTTTCTTAAGTTTTTTTTCTATCTCTCTTGATGCAAGGTCCAAATTCTTTTATTAAGCATTATCATCCTGCACATTCATTGTTTTTTCTTTGAATGTCACTTGTCGATCCACATTATCATCTTTCTGAAACATTTCTGCTAGATCAAACTAGCTTTGATACCATGTTAGAAATATTTAAAAGAGAAAGAGGAAGCATGATGGAAGACAATCTCATTCATATAAATATTATTCTCTTAAGAAAGAAAGTCCTATTAGACTTGGACTTAGACTTACAATACTCAACATACATTACTTATATTAGTGTAGAGATAAATCAAGAGACTAAAAAAGATAAACAATCTTTAATGGTTATGCATACACCTAAAAGACACTTAGAAGAACTAAAAGAACTTTAACTTCAAAATCAATTCCAAAAACATGGGAGTGGATAATCTTCCCTAATCTCTAGAAATAAGAAAATATCTTGAATCTTGGAATGATGAATATCTTTTACCCGACAAAACCTTAACAATTCTTGAATGTAGTTTTTAAAAAAAAAACAAAAGAGGGTTAGAGGCCATCTAGAGTTTGGTTACTTTTTTATTTCCTTTATGGGTGTGGGGTTGTGAGCTTATTGTGACAAGCATTGATGGCTACTAGGGGAGTTGAAGAAAGAAGATGAAGGGTCGGCTTGCTAGAGAAGGGGTCTGCCTTTTTAAAAAAAAATGGGAAATGATGAGTGAGGGAGAGAGTATGGCTGGAAACTATAGAAAATAGGTTGTTTTTTATAAGGAGTGTGCTTAGATTTTTTTCCTTATAAGTTCCACACTTGTTATAGTTAAGTAAAAGGTTATTTATAAGCTTCAAAAAGAAACTAGACGTTAAACACAATTTTATGCCTGCTAATAGAATCAGTTAGACTGTTTTAGAATCAGTTAGATCTTTTTAAGAATCAATCAAACTTTTTTAGAATCGGTCAGACTATTTTAAAAAACCCTAAAAGTTTTTGGAAATTTTACAGAAATAAACTAGCCGTTTTGAGAAATGGCTAAACTGGTTTGATAAATGGTTTGGCCTTTAATCAAAATAGTTAGACCATGGTTCGGCCTTTAACTGGTTTGATAAACAGTTTGGCCATTTTAGTTATTGCCTTAACATTTCCAAAACGATAAGGTCGTTCGGTACTATCCATATTTTGTTCTATTTTTGTGTTTCAGTCTTTTCTTGGTTTTTTTTTTGTTCTTTTAGGTTTTTTTTAGTTTGTATGGATATTATAAGATATCATAAATAAGTCTAGTGCTATTTGAAAAAAAACTCTATTACAAATTCTTAATAAGTGATGTCAATATCATAATTTCTATAAGATTTTTGTTCTTGACCTTTGTGAATCCTTTCTTGCTTATTTAATGATATATATATATATATATATATATATATATATATATATATGGCATATTAACATATCCTTATTTGAATCAATTAGGCATGGAATATATTATGATATTAATTATATGATATGTGTATATCAAAACAATTTTTTTTATTTTATCTATAGTTTATGTTGTCATCAAAACATATAATTAAATCATTATCTTAGCTATAAGGCTAACAATTTTAACATTGGTTTTCTTCTCATGGGCAACCTGTCCAAGTGAAAAATACTAAGATTTTTCAGGTTTGTCTCATTCTCATGGGTGACCTGCCTATGTTTTGAATTTTTTTTTCTTACTTTTTTTATTTTTCTAAATAAAAATAAAAATAAAATGACATATAATAAAATTTTAAAGAATCCAAAATTGGGTTATTACAATTGGTTTTCATTAAATTCTTTTATTTAGATGAGTTTTTTAAAGTGATTTTGGGGTGTTTTAGGGTTGGTAAGTGCTTCTAAAGGTTTTATGGTGTTTTGAGGTCTTTTCAAGTAAAAACAACTTAAAATTTGATTTTTAAGATCTAAAACCACGGTCCTTATTTTTCAATCATTGGAAATGACATATCATAGGTCACCTGAACTTACATGCAATCTGTCATTTGCTTAAAAACAAGGATGACATGTCATCTCTATTAAGAAAAAAAATAAAACAAATGGAGATTAGTTGATGTCAACTGGTTCCATTCAATAATGAAAGTTTGATGTTGATGGTTTCTACCTATAAACATGGCTAAAAAATAGATCGGTTTTGTTTAAATGTTTTTATTCAATTGATTATTATTTTTTTAGTGACTTTGTGTTTGATAAGTGGTTTGTGAAGGTATTTTTGGTGTTTTAAGGCATCCATAGTCCAAGTTTTTTTGTGAGTGATCACTTTTTAGTTCCATGACATTTTGAAGAAAACAGTTTGATTTGTCTTAATTTTTTTTCTCTTATATTTTATATGAATTAGTTTTATATATATAAAGTTTTATAAAAACAGAACTCATTTGTTATTAGGAACAACAATTAACTACTAAGATAAAATGAAAGAAAACATTTAAAATAAAAAAAAGGATAAGATTTAAAAAAACAAAATTAGCATAGTAAATTAAAAATATTGGTAAAATAGCACAATTTAAAAAACAATTGGTGAAATAACACAATTTCATCTTGTCACAATTCCAAAACGTGATATTTTATGGTTGTCGTGTTTCTAAAGTGCGTCAATTTACCCTATCACATTTTAGAATCGCAAATACTTACCATGTCATGATTTAAAATTGTCACATGTCATGAAATTAAACTCTAACCCTTTTCTTTTCTCCCAACAGAATCGCGATACTTTGTTAAGAATGAGTTTACAGTTGATTTTAGTTTTTTTAGTACATGTATAATATTGCTTTTTTATTATTATTGTTTTTAAGTTGGTTAAGTTGAGATTGAGATTTCTTTATTTATAATTTGGACTACTAGAATATTTAGCTTTAGTTGGAATGTTGTTGAGTTTTTAAATTTACAAGTGTCATGAACCATATAATTGTAAGATTAACAAATCAAATAATTGTTGGAATTGGAGTTATAATGCAATTCTCCCTAAATTTATATGGATATTTTATTATAAAATGCTTGATAAAAAAATTAATTATAAGATATGAAAACAAGACAAAATGTAGTTAATATGTAATTCACCATAAATCCATAAGAAATTTTGATTACAAGCTATTTTAGAACCACATAAATTATAAGAAAAGAAACTTTGCAAAAAATATTGTTTAATTTCATGGTCCATTATATACAAAGAATGAGAAAATGCATATTATAAAAAGCAAAAGACCATTTGTTAAATAGACCGACAAATTTGGCTACTGAAAATTGTTAGATACTTTATGTATTTTGTTAGCTGTTACATTTTATAAATGCAATATTTACTTAATATTGCATTTTGGAACCCTGACAAGCACAATTGTGCTATTTTGTTAAAAAAAAAATTAGTTGTGTTATTTCATTAAAATTTTAAATTTTCTAACCTAATAGCATAAGATAGCCAAATGACAGTCAATGTAAAATATTTGCATGTAAAACTATCTATTATTTCTACTATAAGGATTAGATTATGGCTTTAGTATTTAATTACTATTAATAACTCACTTGTTTTGATTTATCAATTCATTATTTTTTAATTTATTTTATAAAGTATGAATAATATTTCTTTTGTTTCTCAATTAAAAAAATATTAAAATTAAATTTTATGATTTGTTTTGGTTTTCTTTCTATAAGATTATTGTGATATGAAACAAACATCCCAACATTGAGCTGTTAGTACTCAATTTTTTTAATATCTACTTTTTTATTATATAATTAAATAAAAAATAGTTTAATATAAAAACAAAGTTATTAAACTAAGTGGAGCTCATGACTCATGTCATAAGTTTGGTAGGTGAATATAAGTCAGAAGTTTGGTTGGTGAACACGGGTTAACCGAAGTCAATCTCATATGTTGTCATTTAAATGTAAAAAAAAAAAAGATATCATCTTGAAATGCTTTTTAAAATTCAAACTATATTTTTACTGGTCATAGTGATTGTCATTGGACCCAATAAGTTGATTGGGTCACGTCTGTAAAACTGCAAGACGATATGATTTGAAGCTTGAGCTAAGTAGGGAGCTGAGTCAAGAAATTTTAAGGTTGACTTGTTGAGTTGAGTTTAATAACATTATTAAAAAAGTTTCTTATGATCTATATATATTTTTTTAATCTGAACCAAAGTATAGCATGTGCAATTATCTAAGAATTTTACTGGCCTTTAGTTTGGCAAGACATCTTGGGTAGTCGTTAGCTGTTTTCTACTACATAAACGATCAGAAAAAGGTCCGTACTTACCATGTGAAATATGATCCAGAGCACCGTGAGTGCATTACAGACTACAAGGTTCTTATTTAAAAGCACCACCACCCAACTTGCATTTGATTGTTTAGTAGAGGTTAGATAGCTAGCCAGCCGCAAATTTTAGAAAAGCTAGGGTTTGCGCTGGAATATTATACAGTAACCGTCCTAGGGAGATTCTCATGAGGGTGTGGTACGAGAGAATTATATTTGTTTTTTATTTAATTAACCAAAAGAAAAAATGATTTTATAATATTATATTGGTGTTGTACAGACTCTCTTTTGACTTGGATACTGTAGAAGGGAATCACAAGGAGAATTTAGAATAATCCATGCATGTGCTGGTTTTGCTTTAGGAGGAGAATTTTTCAAGTGTTTCTAACTGGGAATGAACAATAACAAAATCTTCTGCACAGTGGAAGGAAGGAGGCCAAGAGAATCTCTCCACCTTCCTGGGTCTCTAGTTTGTCCACAATTATTTTATTAAGAAAAAAAAACAATTAGATATAAAAACCTGTAAACTTGTATATTATATACAATATTGCAAGTACAAAAACAGTCTTTAAGTATTGTTTTTATCCTCCTTTTTTTTTTTCATATAAGTGCTATATTTGGCTGGACAAGGAAAAGAGTAGGAGAGAGGCCTTTTCTCTTTACTTGTTTTCATTTACATCACTTTAATATCCCATTTATTTACTGGAAAATAGTCTTTTTTAGAAAGTAAATTTTAAAAAAATAAATTATTTTTCGATACTTGATAGTGTAATGAAAAATAAGTTGAAAAATATTTTCTAGTGTTTTGTTATGTCATGGAAAATGAGCTGGAAAATAACTTATTAATGTTTTTTTTTCAAGTTTATTAAAATAAAAATGAACAAATCTTACAAATTAAAAAGTTGAATGAGAATGAAATTAAAAAAAAATCCATAAATTATCTCAAATAAAATAAATAATAATCAAAATAATAGAAATCAAATCTAAAAAATAAAAAAAAAATTGAAAGATGAAGAAATTAAAATAATAATAATTAACATTCCATAAATTATTTCAAATAAAATAAGTAACAATCAAAAGAATGAGGATCAAATTTGATAGATAAAAAATTTCAATTAAAAAATGATAAGGGAAAAGCAAATAAAAATTATAAAAATGAGGACCAAAATTAATATAAAAATTAAATTCTAAGGGATGGAATTGAAAAACAAATATTCAAAACAAAATATATATAACAATCAAAAGTTTGAGGACAAAATTTGATATAATCAGCAAATAATATGACATTTCTAAATTTTTTACAACTTCCAGAAGTGTTTTCCGCCCAAAATAAAAGGAAAACACTTTCCTGAAAACCAAGCCAAATTTTTCTTTGACTGAAAAGTGTTTTCCGTTGACCGGAAAGTGTTTTTTATTAACCAACTTTTCTAATGGCAAACAAACACAAAAAAATTTGGAAAGTAGTTTTCTTGAAATTATTTTTTAGGAAACAAACTTAGCCTATTTTTTAGTTTCTGTGAGCGTGTGTAAAAACATAACAAAAAGTAGTGCATTAAATTAAAAAATTTAGTTTCTGAGAACCAAATGCTTTTTTTTTTATCAAAACCTAATTTCATCTAAAGAATATACTTTAACTCTATACATATGTGTAAATATAAACCCATTGGATTTATACAAAAAAAAAATATAAGTATTGGAGTACTCAAAGTTTCCAATAAGAGTGCAATTTTTGTTTTTGTTTTTAGGGAGAAGTGCAGATAGATTTTCAAGAATGTAAATGACCGCGTTCTATTGATTTTTTTTTTAAAAAAAAAAAATCAGACTTTATTTTTTTAATTTTTTATTATAAAAAACTTCATACTTTATTATGTTTACAGTAATGTCCAAGCAATGCGTTTAAAAATTACATTAGAATCATAAACTATTTTGTAAATCTGAAAACTGGATATTCAAAACAAATTCTCCAGAAAGATTAATTTCTTGAGAAAAATAATTAATTAAAAAAACTACTTAATTTCTTAATTACAACGAAGGTAATATAGGAGATATGAACTTTGTTAGAACAAGTAACAGAAATTTAATGAAATTATTGGTTGGTTTTGAGAATTCATGGTAGAACTTTTCGATTGAAGCATGCCAAAGAGCATCGCAAGAAACACTAAACAAAATAGTGCAAGCCCAGGCAGGCATGCCATCACTTGGACCCTATTCTTGGAGGCTTTTCGACCACCAACCCCTGGCCACAGTCCAGGTGTTGGCCATTCCATCCACAACTAATTAAGACAACGGAAATCCTTCGATTATTATTATTTAAAAAAAAAAAAAGACAATGGAGATCGTAGCTAGTCGCAGTTATTTCACTTTTATTATTATGGATTTGTATTCCTCGTGGTTTTTAATGTGCGTTGCATTTATATATGTATTTCCACTTCGAGCTTAAATGAGAGAATATTAAGCAAGTCTCCAATATATTGGTAACTTCATCTAGGTTAGTTTTCGTTTGTACTTCTATTTATCTTGTTATTTGTTTTTTTTTCTTTTTCTAGCCGAAATTCACAACCAAATTAAGGTAAGAATTTTTTTCTTTTCTTTTCTTTTTTGTGTTTCTTTTGCCTTATTTTTTTGTTTTTTTAATTTTTTTTTGTTCTTAATAATTACATGAATGTTATTGCTGGAATTCTTTTCATATGAGAATAATTTTGTTGAATTTTAGTTTTTTTTTAATTTGCTTGTTCAACTTCAATTAAATGTATAGGATTAATTTTAATTATTATTTTGCATTTTTGTAAATTAGGGTTCAATTGGTTAAATATATTTTTTAATTTAGTGAATAATTTTGTGTTTATATAATTTGTAGTTTAGGGTTTTGAGTTGTTGAAAATTAAAAGCTAATTGATATAATTTTTGAGTTGTTGTAAATTAAGGGTTTATGAAAATCTCCATATGTTGGGTTGATTTTGATGTTTTGAATAGTGTTTAGAAATGCATGACTGTGTATGAATGTTGAAATGTGAAATTATAAAAAGTAAGTCAATAATATTATTTGAGAGGAAAAAAAAAAACAAGACACTTTTACTATTTAACTTCATAAATTAACCAAATTGTTAGAAAAAATTAAACAAATTGTTGTGCATCAATGGAAATACCAATGACCTCTAAAATTAAAAAAAAAATCTAAAAACTTGGTTGAGTACAAATTGAGTGAACTCTTCACTCAAAGACAAGGAAAAAGATTAAATAAAATCAACTAGTTTGTGGCAATCGAATTTAAATTGTTGTATATTTGCAAGTTAAAAAATTTTAGATAGTCTCGTGTAAAAAGAAGGTGCTGCCGAATTACTTTAAAATATGAGTGGTTACAATATCTTAATCCTTTAATTTTTTTAGATGCCTAGGGGTAAGTCAATAGTGTGTCATACGGACTGGATCACTGCTAGTTCTTCTAGCAGTGCTTTTGATGACCAGGAGTTTTTTGGTGCTGATCAAGAATAGACACTTGAGACACAAGCAGCCACTCTCGACACAGGCCGCCACATCAAGGGGGTTCCCTTCATAGCAGAATCCATTTACCTAGAAGTATTAGGCTTAGTGGAAGAACGATCTTGCAATGTAAGTTTGTTTTCCCTTCATAGCAACATGTTAATAATTTTTGTAAATTAATTTCAATTAACGATTGCAATTCCAGGTTTACAAACATTGAGGCTATTAATTAGAACGACAACATTGGCAATGAAATCATTAATGAAAATTTCATTGTTTCAATGGAGTCAGGTTTTCAAATATTCTAAATAGAAACATATGATTGATGCATGATTTAAAAGATTTAAGGTTAGTATTAGCTTAAATATTTTTTTTATTATGTTAATTTGGTTAGTTTATTAATATTAATGAAAAAAATTAAAATTTTAATTGCAAGGAAAAATGTGAATGGGATAGAGTTGACAATGTTATTGCAAGGAAGGTTTGGGAGAATTATGCTGCAACTAGGTAAGATTGAAATCAATATAATTTTTTTTAATCCTTTTATCCAATTTTATTTTTTATTTACTAACAAATAATTTATTTATACCATATAGGTTGCGTGATTTTTGTACGAGACGCAAAACAAAGCCAAAAAAATATATGCGAGAAAGAAAGCTTTCATGCTAGAAAGACGTGGCAATGTGAAAGGATTTCAAACTGCCGTATGTCTTGGAGGCTATTTGGACGGAATATATTCAACACGTGATGTCCAAGCATTTCATGTAACAGTCACAATCGAGTGTGGAGAACCAAAACTAGCGTGTTCATGGTTTCGTTACCATGCACGCTAGTGATTCCATTTTGTTTCTTTCACATGCAAAGCGGAAGGTAAGATTCTTCTTTTATACGTCCATGTTTTTCTTTGTTTTTTTTTGTAAATATAATTAACTAACAACAGTTTTTTCTTACAGGTTACAATTCTTGGACACAAGCTAAGCCCGATGGAGCATTTTATGGAAACACGCCAAGAAACAAAAAACAAAAGTATAAAATATATAATAATAATAATAAACATACATGCAGACATAGATATATTTCTCTTTTTCTCATTTTATTTTGTTCCCAAACAAGCTCGAGAATATCCAAGTACCCAAACCAAACACTTCAAATGCTTGATTCAAATCTTTCATCATTTTAAAATTTTATATTACTTGTGCTTGATTCAAATCTTTCATCATGGTTGTGGTCGCATCATCATTGAACTTGTGAATTAAAGTCAAATTACAAGTGTGATTTTTGTTTGTTTGACTTTCATGTTGAATGTGCGTTGAGGTTAAATTTACACAACAGATTGCTTGAATTCAAAACTGCGTTCACAAATGATTCCTTCATTTTTTATTTTATTTTTTCCATGTTTATGTAAACATGTAAACTTTATGTTTTTTTTATGTCAGATGAGTGTTTTTTGTGATTTTCAATGTCTTGTTAATTATTATTTTTTATTTATACACATAGGTTTTATGTGTGATATGCTTGTATATGAGGTATCGTGATAGATGATGACAATTTCAATGTATGTCTTTATGTCTGAGAGTATAGATTAATCAAGTTCATAGTATAAGTGATTTATGATGTATAGTGACTTTTTTCTCACAATTATAGCTTTAATTAGATGTGTTTGATTATACTTTATGTGTTTATCTGTTATTTGTCTTCCAAGTTGACTATTGATGTTGCTTTTATATTCCTCACCTAAGTGGAGTCCTAGGCTATTATATTTTTGTTTAAAAATAATATAAATCATATTTTAGACCTTATCTAACAGCTTAAGTTCTTTTAACTTAAATTTTTGGGTTAAATTGGTTCTTTGACATGGTATCAAAGCCTTGATGATCAAATGGTCATGAGTTTGAATCTCATCATCCCTATTTATTTGATAAAAAATAAAATACAAAGTAGTGTGGGTCCATGCAAGTTTCAAGCTCAAAAGACTTTCACTTGAGAAGATGTGTTAGAGAATAATATAAATCATATATTGTACCTCACATAATGGTTTAAGGTTTTTCAGTTTGAATTTTTAGATTGAATTGATTTTTAACCATTTCTAAGAAAATGATTTAGTTTTACCGACGGACCAATTCCGTCGGTGTGTGATTAGAATTTCATCGGTGATTCTTTTACCGACGTCATCACCGACGGATTACGTCCGTCGGCTTTACCTTTATCGGTGATTCCCACTTCCGTCGCTATTTCGGTCGGAAAAACAAAAAAACCATTTGCTAATGTTTTTACAGACGGAATTTGCGTGCCAAAAAAAAAGATTCCCGCTTGAAATATACCGACGGAATAAAAATCTGTCGGTGATATTGCAATTTACCGACGGAAACTATCCGTCTGTAACTACGTCGGTGAGAGTATGAAATACCGACCGAATCTGTCCGTCTGTAAATTCGTCGGTACTGGTGGAAGCTACTATTAAATACCGACGGATTAATTCCATCGGTAAGTCTGTCGGTGAGTGTTTAAAATACCGACCGAATTCATCCGTCTGGAAAATCCTTGGTAATTGTTTTTTTCTTAATTTTTTTTAAATTATTTAGGATATATAATATAAAACTATATAAATTAATTGTAATACAAACCAATTATGCAAATAAAATTTATATTAAACATAAAAAAAAAGTTAAATAATATTCATTACAAACTGAATATGTTTCAAGAAAAATATTAAATGAAGTTTTAAAGGTAAATAATGTTGATTACAAATTAATATAAAGGTGGAGCTAGAGGAGGACGAGGAGATCCTGGCGGAGGCTGGTGGTTATACGGCCAAAAAAGATTAGGCGCACATGTTTCGCTATTTGACAAGTTTATAATCATTTCGCGAAGCTGTTCATAAGCCACTTTTTGTTGTTCATGAGCCACTTCATACTCCGTTTTTTGTTGTGCTTGAGACGCTTTGAGTTGCTCAGACTCCGCTCTTTGTTCAGCTCTTTGTTGTGCATGAGACGCTTTGAGTTATGCGTACTCCGCTTTTAGGTTATCGTATTTCTCGGTGAGCTGAGTCGTGTGTTGCTGCAAGGTCACGAACTCCTTAGATTGGGAGCTCGATATTAATTGGGAGCTCCCAACGGTTGAAACACTACGGGTCGACCGCAAGTTGTCGGCCGTAGTGTTGGAGAGCCCGTAAACCCGATTTTTATCGGGTCCACCTGACGAGCCAACCTCCATCCACAAATCCGGATCGAATTCTGGATGGGTCAAAGTATCGTCCCCGTATCTCTCCCTTAACCGATTATTATAGGTCTCCTGAAAATAAAAAATAAAAAAGTAATCATCATATTCAATATAATAAACATAATAACTTACATAATAACTTACAAAATAAAATGGTTGAACAAACATACCACGAAATGCTGAGCACGGTTATCAACGAACTGTTGCGCCCCCTTCTGGCAGTCTTGACTCCGCACGTGCGTCTCCACAAACAGCTTCATCGGGCTCGGCTCACGTCCAAGAGACGCAACCTATAATGAAAAAATATATATTAAAAACAACTGAATTTAACGATATATTTCATTTAAATTAATCTTACCATCCGTTTCGCATGTACAGCAAACGGAACGAAGCCACCAGTATGCGTTGTCACCCCGCCATGAATTGGCCGATTCCGATTGCCAGCACCGGACTGTGAGCGTCGTGTGAACCGCTCAGACGTCACGTGCTCAAGATAGTGCGGCCATATATCTTCCGGGATGTATATCGGTTTGAAATCCCTCCAAACCGCAACATCATTTCAGCCTTGGAAACCCCTATCCCTCACGTTTTTTTTTTTGCCTTTTTCTGTGCTTCATACCAAAAATCACGCAACCTACTTCACGCAACCAAAAATTACATTTCGAAACATAAATTTTTGTCTAAAAAAAATCCTGTATTGTTTTCGATCTTACCTAGTTGCCGCGTGATTTTCCCACACCCTCCTCACAACAGTGTTATGCTCACTGTCCCAGCAGAATTTGTGTTGTGTATAAATAAACAAGTTTAAATAAAAATAATAATTTATTTACAATTATATTAATAATTTATTAGAAATAAGTTGAAAATTATAAATTAACACCAACCTGAAATCTGTCAAACCATGCATTGATTTGAGGCATCTATTCAGGATGCTTGGATATCTGACTCCATTGAAACAATGGAATCTCCATCGACGATTTAAACGCCGATGATATTACTCGGGCGGCTTCAATGTTTGTGAACCTGAAAATAAATGAAATAAATTCAATAGTGATTACTTCATAAATTATGTTGTAATTTAAAAAAAAAAACTAAAACCTTAACAAACTTACATTGAAAGGTCATCCTTCCACTGTGCCTCATACTTGCGGCTAAATTGAGTCTGCTGCAAGGCACGCCGCCTCTGCGCTATGAAGTACCGCTGGAAGAGGCAGCATCGGTTGACGGCACAGGTGGTGTAGGTGCCTCTTCTTAAGCGGCACCTAAGGAAATATCATCCTCGCTGCTAGATGAACTAGCTGCGACCTCACTTGAGCGACCAGCTCTGGTTTTCGTTCTACGCATCTACACAATTTGATACAAATAATTATATAATTAAATTCAAATGTAAAAAAAAAATTCAACAGCACCTCCCCTATACCGAATACTACCCAAATCTACAAACCTGCACATATTAACAATAGTCACAATCAATTTACCCAATCTATACTAATTATTCCAACATATTATATTACTAATCCTAAAGTAAATTCAACATTAAGAATTACAATTCAAGTAATTATTCAATAATTATGCCAATACAACAAAACAATAAATTAAAAAAAAAACTCTAGAATAACAATCAAAATAAATGGAAAAAATTAAACACAAAGCATGCAATAATAGAGTAAAACTAATAATTATTCCAACATATTCAATTACTAATTCTAAGGTAAATTCAACATTAACAATTACAATTCAACAAATTATTCAATAATTATGCCAATACAACAAAACAATAAATTAAAAAAAAAACTCTAGAATAACAATCAAAATAAATGGAAAAAATTAAACACAAATCATGCAATAATAAAGTAAAATTAATAATTATTCCAACATATTCAATTACTAATTCTAAGGTAAATTCAACATTAACAATTACAATTCAACAAATTATTCAATAATTATGCCAATACAACTAAACAATAAATTAAAAAAAAAAACTCTAGAATAACAATCAAAATAAATGGAAAAAATTAAACACAAATCATGCAATAATAAAGTAAAATTAATAATTATTCCAACATATTCAATTACTAATTCTATGGTAAATTCAACATTAACAATAAATATTCAACAAATTAACTAATAATAATTATGCCAATACAACAATAAAAAATATTCAATAAATTCAAAAACAAAACTATAGACTTTAGCAATGAATTATGCAAAAAAAAACTATAGACTTTATCTACATTACATAAAATACACCAAAACAAAAAAAATAACCAAAAAATAGCAAAAAAAAACTATTAAAGTAAAATGAAATAGAGAAAACACTAACCTTTTAAACTGATGAATATAATGAAGAAAACTTGCTAGAGATTGGAGGTGAAAGCTTTGAAGAATGGAGAGGAAAAAAATCAAAATCTTAAGGTGAGAAATGAAGGAGAAGAAAAAAAGAACTGAAGGGGCGGTCACTTGAACTTATATGGCAGTTTTACCGACGGATTCACTGACGGATATAAAATTAATTATTATTTTAATTTATTCCGTCGGTGATGTGTTAAAAATCCATCGGTAAATTTTGAATTTCGCACCAAAATTTTTAATGACCCTCCATATTTTTCGTGGTCCGTCGGTAATTTCACCGGCAATATGACGTGGTTAGAGGCGCATTTAATGCACAACCCTTTGAAATTCACGCGGTCCGTCGGGAATTTTGTCGGTAAAATTGACCCGCCAACAACTTACCGACGGATATAAATGTGTCGGTGTGGCCGTCGGTGATTTGGTGGCATTTCAAGTAATTATTTTCGAACTCTTTGTGAAATGCCGACGGACTTAAGTCCGTCAGTGTGGCCGTCGGTGAGGTGATGGCATTTCAAGTAATTATTTTCGAACTCTCTATGAAATGCCGACGGACTTAAGTCTGTCGGTGTTGCCATCGGTTATGTGGTGGCATTTCAAGTAATTATTTTCGAACTCTCTGTGAAATGCCGACGGACTTAAGTCCGTCGGTGTGGCCGTCAGTGATGTGGTGGCATTTGAAGTAATTATTTCATGTCACAAAATATATCATCCATGATCAATAATTATTTCAAGTAATTATTTCGTAATTGTGGCATTTCAACTAATTATTTCAAGTAATAAATATTTTGTGTTTCAAAATATATCATCCATAATCTAAATTACATGAAAAAAAAGGGTTTTACATAGGGCTTCATTTTGGTAGTTAGTCTGAATTTTCTTCTTCTTCATCATCAATTGAATTGTCATCACCTTCATTGCAATCTTCAATATGAATATCATCTTCTTCGTCGATATTTGCTTGTCCGTTAGAGCTCAAAACAAAATTCAACTCCTCTGCGTCAACATCAACAAGACTATCATCGAAAACATGAAAATTTGAATTTTCTTCTAATTCAATCGAAGGAGCAACTCGATATGGTTCAACCACCTCACTAACTTGAAAGACTTCATCTCGCACACTTGTATCTTCGTTCTCATCCTGAACAAGCTTGACACGACCCCGGGGTTTCGTTTTTAAAATGGACAACCAATCCACTCTTGATCGATCCTTTCTAAATGAAGGGGTGTATGTGTAATAAACTTGTTGACATTGCTTTGCGAAAACAAAGACATCGTCTATGTTGCGGAGTCTAGCTTTTGAGTTGATTTCGACCAGACCATAGTGTAGATCAACTCTGATTCCTTTGTCAGTCGTGTCATACCAATAGCATTTGAATAAAAACACTATATTCTGCTCGTTATGATATTGCAGTTCGACGACCTCTTCTAATCTACCATAGTAGTCAACTTCTAACTCACTACTAGTGGATCCCTTAACACAAACACCGCTGTTGTATGTCTTTCTTTCTTGCCCGTATTCTTCAGTATGGAAAATATATCCATTGACAAAATACCCGTTGTAGCACTTACATTTTCTTTCAGGCCCTAAGCTTAGTGAAGACAATGACTTAGGTGCACTCCTTCCCATTTGATAAACCTTGTATGTAATGTACATCAATAAACAGTAAATGAACGAGAATCTCGTAATGACATGCATACGTATAGTAATTTTGCAAGTTAGAATGAGTTTATGATAGTGCTTACATGTGTTCTGAACCACGTGGCAAACTGCTCATCTTGTAATTGAAAGATCTGGGATTTGGTCAGCTGTGAGTTATTGGAGAGCAAATATTGACAATATTGCCTGCAAGTGATAATGAGTGTATGATATTACAATATATAATTAACAGTATATTACTAACAAAGTTTAATTAGTATAAACCTACTGAATAAAAGGTCTCAGCTCATCACAGTTAAATAGAACATAGTTGTGTGCTTGTTTGAACTCTATTTCCGACAAATATCTTCCTCTTACGACATTTTTAGGTGTGGGTCGTCCAGTATTGGAGAATATTGACAAGTTCCCACTGGAAGGCACTTCACCGCCATCATCATGCCGTGGAACGCGATTGATTCTTGTTCTCAGATGAGGTTCAAAATAGTACGAGATAAATGTTGAGATCTCCTCAACAATATAGGCCTCACATATCGAAGCCTCAACATGCGCCTTGTTCTTAACATTTTTCTTGAGATTAAACAAGTACCTACATTGAAATATTAATCAAGTATTTTCAATTAAGAAAAACATATAAAATACTTTTATATATGAATTACATTGCACCTGTAATATCTAACCATTCGAATGGGTACATCCATCTATATTGGACCGGTCCTCCAGCTTTTGCCTCGAACGGTAGATGTATAGGGCGATGCTCCATTGAGTCAAAAAATGATGGAGAGAATATCATCTCAAGTTTGCATAGTGTCTCGACGATATTCGTTTGAAGCCTCTCAATGTGATCAACATTCAACTTGTTGGAGCATATATCTCTGAAGAAATGACTGGTCTCCGTGAGTGCATCCTATATTCCCTTTGGCAACAAATTATAAAAAGCTAATAGGATGAGTGTTTGCATAAACACGTGGCAGTCATGACTCTTCATTCCATACAATCTGCAGTCCTCTATATTAACCAGCTTTGATATGTTCGATGCATGTCCATCCGAAAAACGCAGACTCTTAAGCCATTTGTAGACTAGCAGTTGTGCGTTTTTCTCTAACACGAAGCTTGATCTTGGTTTTGTGACCTGTGACTCATCATAAACCAACTCCATATTTTTACGGTTACAGTATAAAGCTATATCCAATCTAGCCTTGATGTTGTCCTTTGTCTTCCCCTTCACATCCATGACGGTGTTGAAAATGTTCTCAAACATGTTCTTTTCGATGTGCATGACGTCAAGGTTATGGCGGAGCAGATTGGTCTTCTAATAAGGAAGCTCAAAAAAGATACTTCGCTTTACCCAATTATGGGTCAAACCAAAACCAGGAAACTTTTGCTTACCTGATTGAAGGCCAAACACAATATCACCATACTCTGAGACAACATCATGCAATTCTTCACCAGAAAGACGCGAGGATGCAACATCTTTTTCAACTCTGTCAACAAAGAAATCTTTTCTGTTCTTTCTGTACCTGTGATGAAGTGGCAAGAAGAGACGGTGACAGTCAAAAAAAGAAGCTTTACCTCCATTTGCTAGCGTGAATGCCTTGTTGTTTTCTATGCAATATGGACATGCGAGTTTCTCATGCGTGCTCCAACCAGAAAGCATTCCATAAGCTGGAAAATCATTGATAGTCCACATCAATGCCGCCCTCATAAGGAAATTTTGTTTCCTCGATATATCATAAGTCAGAGCTCCGGAGGACCACAACTGCGCCAACTCATCAATCAACGGTCGAAAACAAACATCTATATTCCTCCCCGGGCTTCTTGGACCGGGTATGACAGTAGATAAAAACATGAACTCCAGCCTCATACACATTCCCGGTGGCAAGTTATAAACTGTGAGTATGACCGGCCAACAAGAATAAGAAGCAGCAAATGACCCAAATAGGTTGAATCCATCTATACACAACCCAAAACGCACATTCCTTGATTCAGCTAAAAAGTGAGGATGAACACTGTTAAAGGGTTTCCACGCTTCGCCGTCAAAAGGATAAACCATCACTCCATCAACCGCATGGTGTGCTTGGTGCCATGTCATGTGCTCAGCAGTCCTTGGTGACATGAATAACCTCTGCAGTCGAGGTGTGATCGGGAAGTATCTAAGTTTTTTATATGCCACTAAAGTCTTTCCCCTGCCAGTTCTAGGTTTGTAACGGGAATGCCCGCATGTCATGCACTCGGTCATCTCAGCATTTTCAAGGTAGTATAACATGCAGAAGTTAGGGCACATGTCAATTTTTTGGTATCCTAAACCGAGGGGTTTTATCATGGACTTCGCAGCATAGAAGTTCTCTTTCAGCCTGTTCCCTTCAGGTAAAATGCTTTTTGCCCATTCAATAATCTTGTCATACCCGACCTCACTCAACCCGTGATCTGACTTGATGGTGAACACCTGTGCTACGGCCGATAATTTATTGTGGTTCGTGCAGCCATCCCATAATGGTTCGTCTGAATCTTTCAACAAATCAAAAAACCTAGTTGCATCTGCATTAGGTTCTTCTTCTACGATTGGACATTGACTGCCATTACCTTGATTCATTCTCATTGCATCTATAACCATATTTCTGTATGGATTAGTGTTGTCATTTGCCGTTTCATGCACGTTGCTAGCACTAGAAGTAGACCCAACCACCGTTTCTTCCATTCTCCTCTCACTCTCGCTAATAAATACTTCTCCATGTGCATACCAACACTAGTAATTCTCCATAAACCCTTTGTGTAGAAGATGCATCATTACAACATCTGGATGCAGATACTTTTTATTTTCACACTTCCTGCATGGACACCTAATACCGCCTCCAGTAAAATTTCTGGGAATAGATGTTGCGAAATTAATAAAACCCTGAACCCCATTACAATAATCCATCCTCTGCAATCCTTGGGGTGAATCTCGATACATTCATGAACGATCATCCATGACTTATATCGAACCTCTATAAAATTATGATGACATCATGTATTAATTAACTAAGTTAGGTAAATAAACTTGCAAAAATATTACTTTACCTCGAGATTATCCAACAAACCAATCACAACTTCTCATAAATATTAAATATTCATTATCATTTATCAACGTCCATACGAATTAAAATATATAAATTTACAGAAATTACCACTCTGCAATACCATTGATAAAACTTTAAACGGGCCCATTAAGCAAGCTATTAATTATTTCAAAATAGCACATGTAATTCGGTAGTTCCATAAAGAAATAACAATTTACAAACAAATACAATCTTACAAAATCTAAAACAAACCATAACAGGTATAAAATTATACATTCATATACTACAAGTTTGTTTGAGAAATAACGATAAAACATGTACATCTACTAACAAAATACATATACTAAAAAAACAATAAAATTGACATTTAATTAAATGTTAAAATTTAAAAAGATAGAATTACTTACAAAAATTGATAAAATCCGTCGGTAAATCAGAACACGGATGTTGTGACCACAAAACTTCAAGAAATATAACTTGTTGTGCTGATATGAGGAAGATTTTTTTTTAGGGGGGGAGGGGGGGCTGGTTGTTTGCAGATGGGGAGAGTTGGGATGAGGAAGAAGAAGGAGAAATAGGGGAGGAGAGGGTCGGCAGAGCTGTCATATTTTAACTTTTTCCGACGATTTCACCTACGGAAACTCCGTCGGTGATTACGTCGGTGATTTTGACGGAAACATAGACACGTCACCGTATGGATCTGCCATTTCAAATCCCTCGGTGATTCTGTCGGCAATTTAAACGGCGAACCAGTCACGTCACTGTACGAGTTGTCGTTTTGAATCCGTCGGTGATTCCGTCGGGAAAAATAACCCGCCAAAACCTCCACGTCAGCGACTCGTCTTTTTTTTAATTCGGAAACTTTTCCGTCCGTAATTCAGTCGGTAACTACCAACGGAAATTTTCCGTCGGTAGTTACCGTCTG
This sequence comes from Populus nigra, assembly GCF_951802175.1. Lineage (NCBI taxonomy): Eukaryota > Viridiplantae > Streptophyta > Magnoliopsida > Malpighiales > Salicaceae > Populus > Populus nigra. The sequence continues at coordinate 13,315,629 of NC_084856.1, forward strand.
AATTACGAACAGAAAATTTTCCGTCGGTAATTACCGACTGAATTACAGACAGAAAGTGGTCGTCGGTAATTTCAACCTCAAATTACCGACAGAAATATTTCGTCGGTAAATCCGTTGGTATTTAGCGAATTTCTGGTAGTGATATGTGGTTTTTATTCATGTTGAATGATTTTAAAAAAAACTTTTCGATGATTAGTTTGAATATTTTTACAATATTTTTTATCATATAATAAATCATTATTCTTCCGGTAAAGTTATCTTTGAGGTCATAACATTTTCTTTTCAATACATATGCGCAGACATGTATAGACCATGTAAATGTTGTTATTGCACTTTTTTTTTTTTATAAATGTGAAAATATTTATTCATATAGTTTCTCATGTGTTAGAATTTCACCATATCGTTGTAGTCAGTGACCTGGATAATAATGTGAGGGTGAGTGGAGGACTTCGGATCTATTTTGGATATAATCGAGGAAACAAACTCAAAACCCAATTTCTCATTTACCATTCTCTGTAATTTATTTATCAAGCATGCAGTCCAGATTTGTAGTTAGTCTCTAGTTGCGATTGTGATGGGAAAAAGAATAGGTTAAAGTGCATGTTAGGAATAGGCCAAACATGACAACTGCTGTCAAGGCTCTTCAGCCGCTTCTCAACTCAAAACCATGCATCAAGGCCAGAGTCTCCGGCATAAGTCACGAAGTACCCCAGTACCAGGCTTCTGTGATATGTGAACTTTTTCGATCAATCCCTCCAGAATGGCTTTGATATTGACGTTGTCAAGTTGAAATAATGTTTAGTTTTACTTTGATAAACAAGGAAGATTTCCATCATGTATTAGTTGATGTTGTAGTGTTCTACTATTCATGCGAAGAACTTCTTTTGATTTTGGAAGGATCTAGAATTGTAATAAAAACTTAGAATAGATCGCAACAATGAACTGTTTTGGCTAAATACCAAAACAGGCCTAACCTGCAATATTAAACTTCTGCATAGATTTTGACTTTTGCCTATTTTATTGGCTTTTAAATGATAGAATTGAGTTTTCAACCCTTCATAAAAAATTATAATTCTATGTCTTAGTTTTTTATTTGTTTACTGAAAAATAGTTTTTTTTTTAAAGTGAATTCCAGGAAAGTGAATTATTTTCTGATGTTTAGTAATGTAATGAAAAATAAGTTGAAAAACATTTTTCAGTGTTTGGTTATGTCATGGAAAATGAGCTGGAAAATAACTTATTAATGTTTTATTTTTCTCAAGTTTATTACAATAATGAGGATCAAATCTTACAAATTAAAAAGTTGAATGAGAATGAAATTGAAAAAAATATAATTTCATAAATTATCTCAAATAAAATAAATAATAATCAAAATAATAGAGATCAAATCTAAAAAATAAAAAAAAATAAAAGATTAAGAAATTAAAATAATAATAATTAATATTTCATAAATTATTTCAAATAAAATAAGTAACAATCAAAAGAATGAGGATCAAATTTGATAAATAAAAATTTTCAATAAAGAAATGATAAGGGAAAAAGCAAATAACAATTATAAAAATGAGGACCAAAGTTAATATAAAAATTAAATTTTAAGAGATGAAATTGAAAAATAAATATTCAAAACAATATATATATATATATATATATATATATATATATATATATAGCAATCAAAAGTTTGAGGACCAAATTTGATATAATTAGCAAATAATATGACATTTCTAAATTTTTTACAACTTCTGGAAAGTGTTTTCCGCCCAAATTTTTCAGGAAAACACTTTCCTGAAAACCAAGCCAAATTTTTCTTTGACTGAAAAGTATTTTCTGTTGACCAACTTTTCTAATGGCAAATAAACACAGGAAAGTTTGAAAAATAATTTCTCAAAAAACAATTTTCAGAAAACAAACACAGCCTTAAAAAACATCTTAAACCAAGATGCGTGGCTCCTATTATAAATTAAAAATCAAAAACTATTTTGGTTTGCCTAGAATTTCCAGGTTGTTTCATTGAGGGGTTTGCAACTAGGTTTTTTTAAGAAATTTTGTGGTGATTGCGAATAGATTTTTATGGGACCGAAAATGATTATTTGAATGATGTTTTAGTAATTAAAATTGGTCTGCTTTAAGGGCTGGAAAATAGAAAAGTGTGGTGTTGTAGAAACAACAAGTTTCTATGATTTTGGTTTTTTTTTTAATTTTCTTATTTTTATATTTTGTAGAAGAGTGTGGTGGTGTAAAAACAACAAGTTTCTATGATTTTGTTTTTTTTTTAATTTTTTAATTTTGTATTTTAATGGTTGTTTCTGTCCACACAAAACTTAAATAAAAATGATAAAAAAAAATTGACTAATTTTATTGAAAAGTTATATTTTTTAAATTTTTATTTTTATTTGAAAAACATAAAATAGGCTATCAAAATTTAGGTCATGCAACTATTATATTTAGAACCAGTATAATTTAATAGAGTAGACAAACTCTTGCTCAAATATTTTAATTAAAACATTACAAATGAAAGGATATTTATTACACTAAAAATTTATTTACTAAAAAGTTAATCAAACCATAAATGACTTACCTAATATTTGCAAGGTCATAACATTATTAGACATTAAACTTGATATTAAAATATAAATTAATCAATTATTTAATTGATGATAAATATAATTATTTAATTTACCTAATCATATTTTATTTAGAGTTATGATTTATATTTGAGCCAACATAATAAAAATCAATAAGTCACGTACATTAAGAATCATTGATGAGAAATTAAATTGGTATAAAAAATCAAACATATCTTGATTATATAATATTTTTAAAAAATTTAAGAACTGGCATTTGATTTATACAATAGATTATAGTTTTAGACTCAAAAAAATCAACTAGAAACTTGACTATATAATTTTTTAATAAATATCCTAAAATTGAATGTGCAGTATTTTTCAGGGAGCATAGTGATATTTTATCATGATGAAGGAAATTAGGTTTTTTCTAAAATACGCCAGAGTTAATGAAAGACTAAAAAAGGAATTGTTCTTTATATAATGTTAAATCAAACCCAAAATAACCCTTAAATATCATGAAAAAACTTAAATCATTGTTTCCATTGTGTCCTTGTTTTTGGAAAACCCAACAACAATATTATATGAAATAAATAAGTAATGTATAGATTTTACAATACGTCACCTTCTTTTAAATAAAACCCAACTTCAATTATCAACTTCAGTGAAATGAATATACAATGAATTAAGTTTTATAAAAACGTCATATAAAATAATACCATGCTTAATTTATAAGAATAGACTTATCAATTCATCCCAAATAAAATAAAGTAAATCCAATATTATAAGCAAGCACCGTCAAGAGGGGGGAGACAAAATTGGAAAGGCAAATAACACAATACAAGGAGAAAACAAAAAAGGCCGCAGTGATTTCCAATACAAGTAAACCACGTTCATCACCCAAAACCCAAGGACTACTCTATGACAACAAACAATGAACCTTAATTTTATTACGACTACTAATTAACAGGTTCGTTGCCAGCAAAAACCACAAACTCCGACAACCCGACACCAGCTCCGATCGAGGAGCATCTTTTCTTGAACAAACTACGAACCACCCACCACCATGTGTTGCTGCTGGTTACCAATATATAACATCCAAGGCCACCACCCTTTTGGATGCTATTTACCCCCTTTTTCTTTTTCACCGCGTGTGTCCGGATCAGTTTATACTTACCTCGACTAATCCCTTGAGACCCTGAAGTTAATAACTATATAAATCTCTAGTGACCCTGAGATTTATGTCATTTAAACTGGTGATTTTTAAAGAATGAACTCAGAATCTAACCAATTAAACTGTAATTCTTAGATTGTTATTTACCCATCTTTCATCGTTACGCTGGTGGTAACCACTCAACTCAAAAATTCAAATCATGCGACTCGTTAAGCAAAAAAATATTCAACGTTTTACTTTGATCTCGAGAAAAAGCCTCAAGCTGTCATTACATGGTAGCATACAGTGCAATCCATGCCGTAAAGAAGGAATCTTCAAGCTGGAATGCATGCATCCATGGCATAGCATGGCCCTGTAATGCATGTGGAACCGTACTAAACCTAATTAAACATGAAAGTTATTTGGTCCCACGTGCACTGAGAAATATTTAGCGGTCGTTAAGCTAGTTTAACGCAGGAATATCAATTTGATTGTATAAATTAATTACTTAATTATTTGCTTCTCTTGGATTTTACGATCGTCAACGACAAAGATACGTTTCCTCCCTGCTAATTATTTTTTAATATATTATTAATAATGATTCCTTTTTCTATTTTGGTGTTTGGTCTCATACGGAGACAGAGCCTCATGGGTTCTACTAAAAAGAATTTGCAACTTGAAGCATGCGTTGTCTTGTGTACGGCATTTAATACCGTTTAATTAATACAATACAGTACACACTAGTTAATAAAACTAATTTTCCACTTTAAGTCCTAAATACCTTTATGAACTGAGATTTCTGAAATTGACTGAGCACTTCACGAGATTCTCTTCTTCTGTTTTTCATTTATTAATTCATAAGGAAGTACTTAAACATAAAAAAATATTTATTTTAATAGAAAAATATGAGAAACTAATGGATCTTCATGTTAATATAAAATATTAATATTTATATGAACAGTGAAGTTGTTCAGTTTTTTTCCAAACTTTTTTTCCTTTTATTTAAACCTTTTTATAGTCTAGATGAAATTAGACTTTAAATTATGATAATATATCAAATTAAAAAAAAATAAGTAAAACATAAAACACAACAAAATATGGCTAATATCAAATTAAAATAAAAATAACCAAAACATGAAACACAACAAAATATGGCTAACTCCAATTTCATGATAATTTTCATTTTGATCTCAAAATTTATTTTGTTTATTTTTCAATCCATGGTGTAAAGAAAAAATATATATCATTTATCATGATTCTAACAAGGAAAATGTCAAAAGTTGGTGTCAAATGGTTTCATTCAAAGAAAAAAGTTTGATAATGGTTGTTTTTTGTTTTTTTTATTGCCTGAAAAAATAGACTAAGATTGGGATATAATTTTTTTGGTTTGATTTTATGTTTTTGAATCGATTCATGGGTGTTTTGAGTTGAAAGATTGGTTTTTTGAGATTTCTAAGGTGTTTTGATGTGATTTTTTTGGTGAAAATTGGTTGAAAATGAATTTTAAAACCAAAAAACTCATCCCATGATTTTCCAACCACTGTAATAGTAGCTAAAATCTAGGCAACTTTCTAGCAGATAACAAGTCACTTGCCACCGCAAACAACATGTCACCCGTTTAATGCAAAAGAAAAAAAAAGGATCAAACTAAGCATCATCTACTCCTAGGCCAAAAAAAAACCACGGTATATGACTTGGGCTTTTTAATTCAAGCTAGGCTCGTGAGCATGATTTATTTTGTGAAAATTGATTGAAAATAGATTTTAAAGCAAAAAAAAACTCATCACTTGATTTTTCCACTACCATAACAGTAATCAAAATCTAGGGCGCTTCCCAGCAACCAACAAGTTGCTTGTCACTATAAACAACATGTTACCTGTTTAATGCAACAAAAAAAAAAGGATCAAACTAAACATCTTCTACTCCTAAGGCCTGAAAAAAAAAAAAAACAATGGCACACGACCTGGACCTTTTAATTCAGGCTAGACTTATGAGCATGTCCTATTTTGTTTTGTTTAATTTTATTTAAATTTTTTTAATTTATTTATATAAAATATTATAATTATATTAATTTATTGCGTTTTTAAATTAATTAAGAATTTATTTTAGTTATTATCTAAATTTTGATTTAGAATTTAGAAATTGAATTCAAAATATCTTCATTTCCAAATTCTATTCCATTTGAGTGAAATTTAAAATTTGGTTTAGAATTCAGAAAGTGAATTCAAAATATCTTCATTTCCAAATTCTATTCCATTAGAGTGAAATTTAAAATTTGGTTTAGAATTTAGAAATTAAATTCAAATTATCTTCATTTTATTTTTATATTCTATTTGATTCGAGTGGAGTAATTTATTCTATGAATAGTGTCTGAATAATACCCTTTTAATCATAATTAAAAAAATATTTTAATGATTCTCATTTTCATATTTATATTTTATTTAAGTTTTGAATTTGACAAAATAACTTGAATTGGTCTAAATTGATTGAAAATGTCACCTTGATAATTGAAGAAAAAAAAACACATACTCTGAATACATTAAATTTTGAGTTTATAATCAAGATTTTATTTACAAATAAAAAACACATTAGTAATATCTACATATTTTTCTTTAAAAACAATTCTGAGTCACGGCAAAGCGCGAACCAAAATACTAAATGGTCTAATTAATAAGAGAGCATGCGTATGCATTTTGGCTGGTAAAGCAAGAGAATTAAAAGATACTGGTGTAATTAATCTCTCAATTCTGTAAACTAATCATATATGTCGGTATGTGTGTCTTATATATCGTAACATGTAACTGTAGGCTTGCCCCTTTCTATATTGTTATTTTTTATATATTTATCAAATATCAAGCAGATCTGTTTGTATCGTGGTGAATATGCTAGAGATTGCACAGCTGATTTTTAGTGGAAGAATCTGGCCCGCCTACGTGTATGGATGCATATAGAGACCTCACTGATAAACATATGGTAATCTCACCTAACCTCATCAAATCTCTTGATAGTCCATAACAAATTCCTGCTTCTAGAAGAGTACTATGATGAGCTATATATATTTTAGGTCCTTTTTAATTAAAATTATTTGATATAATGTTCTCCATGATCTTAAACACTAGCTAGAATTTATATATATATATATATATATATATATATATATATATATATATATATATATATATATATATATATATATTTCCAAAAGCTATGTAGTGTAATGATTGATGTTGTGAGTTATGCAAGTATACTTGATAACAATTACTATAGTCTATACATACACAAATTAAACACAATGATCAAAACCCAAATCTAATATTTTCCAAATTTCAACTCTAAACCACTCATTCGATGAAATGTCACTCAACTATTTTTATTTTCAAGGTTTTGTAAAAAAATATTTTGAACTTTTATTGAAATTCATAAAAAAAAAATGAAGATTGTTCAAATCCTTGTACCAATATTATTATCAAGGATAACAAAGAGATATATATTAGATATAACATGAACATTATGAAGGTATTTAAGTACTTAAGAGAATATTCATTATCTTAGGTGAATTGGAGAAAATATTTCATCCATTTTCAAATAATATTAATTATAAATCTTTACATAAGGTGGAATGAAATTTCAAAAGAATCTCAAATCTTATTCAAAGAATCAAAAACTATGGTATTAAAAACAAACATGATTTGATATAAAAAACACAATTCATGCTACAATATCTAAATCGAAACGTTTTTTTTTTATGAATGGATAATAATTACCATAAGAAACTGATCACTGAAAAGTTAACTCGAACTACTTATGGTTTTTTTAATATTTGGGAAATCATGACAGGTTGCTAGACATTGTACTTGATATTCAAATATAAATCAATCAATTGTTGAATTGATAATAAATTAATTTATTAATCCTATTTTATTTAGAATTATGATTTATATTTGACCCAACTTATTAGAGAACCAAATGGGTCACACACATAAGAACAATTGATCAGAATTAAAACATGATGATTAATCAAGTGTGACTTGATTGTAAATAAGTTTAAGAAATGGAGTACTAGAATATAATTTATATAAGAAATTACAATTCTAAACCTAGAAAAATCAAGTATAAACTTAATTGGATAAATTTCTAAAATTATCTTGCAAAAATATATGTGATATTATTCAGGGGAAAAATTGATATTTTACCATTTATAGAATTTCCAGGTTTCACCTATAAATAGAAAGTTATACCTCTTATTTTCTATGTAGTAAGTAATACAAAAACTACATAAGTTACAAAACCTCTAAAATACACAAAATAAAAAAACGAACACTCAAAGGCATAGCAATTCCTCTATTCTAAAAGAGTTTAGAAGATTTCTCACTGGTAATTCATGTGGATTACCGTTAGAAACGAGAAACTTAGATGGCTTGTACTTTGCAATAATTCAACCTAAAGCAATTATTAAAAACCAAAAAAAATATTTGATCTTCAAATAATCTTTATATAAATCCTAAATAATTCTATATCTATCTAATAGTATCTTGGAACTCATAAAAAAATTTAAAACTTATTGTTTTCACTGGAGATATATATATATATATATATATATATATATATATATATATATGTTTTGAAAAACCCGCCAGATAGGAATCCATGGCAATTTCACAAAACGGAGACGTGCGTGAAATACTATTTTGAAGTTATTGAGTGCTTTTATTATTTTGGGCGCTCTTAATTTTGATAGCAGCCTACTTTTGTAGTGAGATGCTAGCCCATAACAGCTAGCTCATTACTCAATCAGCCCGCAGGCTTATACTCTGAATTGTAATGTCCTTGATCTCCTATGAATACATGACCCAGAAATACGTGCTCAAAAACAAAAGCACAGAACTGGTGATTGAAGTAAACGAAAAAAAAACTCTCCATATTTTATGAAACAACTTTTATTTTCCCTTTATGATAGTCATGCTATCCAATTTATGGAGAAAAAGAACAGAAAGAAACCAAAGTCCAGTAGAAACCTTCTTCTAAATAGACTAAAATCAGGATTCTTCTAAATAGACTAAAAAACTCTCCATCTTTTTGATGTTTATACCCAGAGGGTCAAAAGCAGGATTCTTTCTAGCAAGTTCATTCCAAAGCCGGTATTCTCTTTGTTGTTATCTATTTTTGGATTTCCACAAAATAAAATGAGAAAATAAAAAAAAAATATCAAAAAATATTCGGAAGGAATCCAAAAAAATAATAGAAGTAAGAAAAGGATGTTGGAATACCAAGAAAGGCCAAAATTGGTTGAGGAGGTTTAAAAATACAAAAGGTTGAAATTTGACATTATATTTTTGACTGGTGAGAGCCCTGTTGACAAAGAAAATTCAAGTTGAGGAAGAAAAGTTTAAAATCAAATGTTTATGGACTCAATTAATTTTTATCTAAGGTTTAATTGAATTTATAGAGGGTTGAATTGTAAAAAAATTGATTTTTAAGTCAATTTAGGTTTTTATTGAAAGAAATTAAAGTTCTGGGGTCCAATTATAATTTTAAAGAGTTGATTTGGTCAAATCAGGGGTTTAATTGCATAATTATTGAAGTTTGATAGCCAATTAGGGACTTAATTGAAACAGTCCGAAACCAAGGACCAAACTGGAAGAGGTACTAAAATCAAAGGATCCAATTACAACATTTCCAGGGGTCTTGATTACAAAATTGTAAAAAACACTCAAGGGACAAATCAGAAATATCATTTTGAAATTGACAACGGCGCCGTTTCATTAAGAATTGCGCGCATTGTTCATGGTCTTCTTCAAAAGAAAGAAACGGCTGGAAATAAAGAGACAGGGGAAGCGTTTTTTGCAGAGACAGTGGAGCTGTTTCAAGGGAGCATGTCTCACGCCAGCCGTTACCATATGCATGCCATAACGCATGCATCCTCTGGCTATAAAAGCCAGAGGACGGACCGAGCAGAGAGGGGAAGAAAGGACGAGACAGAGGGGGGGCGAAAAAGAGAGAACGAAGAGAAGATAGAGAGAACAGAGGGGGAAGAAGAAGAGGGAAGCAGTTCGAGCAGGACAGGAGAAAACCAAGAGAAGGAAAGAGGAGTAAAACAGAGAGGAACAGATAAATAAAAAGAAAGAAAAGAAACCGAGAGACAGAAGAGAAAGCAGAAGGAAGAGAGAGAGGAACATAGGAGGAGCAGAGAAGGGGGAGGAGGAGAAAATGAGAGAGACAGGGCAGAAGGGATAGGAAAGGAAAACAGGGAAACCAGTAGAACCAGAAGTTACAAACGAAAAGAAGAAGAAGATAGAGGTCACATGCTGTTGCCTTCGTTGCTTCCAGGTAAGCTTCTCCAACTTTTCAGATAATGCACAAACACTGTGCACTTGAAGATTAATTACACCATCACTGTAGCAGGCGTGCGTGAATTGTTCACGCACGCTTGCAGGTAGAAACCAGCTGGGTCCAGCTTGAAAAAAAAATCAAAAAATTATTTCAAAAAAATCTGTGATTTTTCAAAAAACATTTACTGTATCTTTTACTAGTATCGATTTTTATTTTTATACTGTAAAGATACAAATCCGATATTAAAATATCTTATTTTCATTAGAACATTGAAAAAAAAATTAAAAAATATATATTTTTATGCATACAGCCAAGTATCTCAAAAAAATATATATCATATTTTCATACAACAAAATTTCAAAAAAGAGGTATTAGCATGCATTTTGGTTTCAATAACCAGTTTATTAAAGTTACGAGAACTAGACCAATATTTCAAAAATTCTAAAAAAATTATTTTGTTTTCTTTTAACATCTGGGGTTACGTCCTTATACGTAAGACGTATTCTGGATATTAAATTCTTTTGTTGACATTAGAACGATTAGGTTTTACCCGATAAGATAAGGAACTCCTTACCGAGAAGAACTTTTTTTAAATCACAGACGGACCAACAACTAGAAAACATGACAAGACCTTAGATTTTATCAAACAATAAAACAATGCAGCCTACCTTAGATAGGGCTTATTGGGGTGCTAATACCTTCCCTTTACGCAACCAGTCCTCGTACCTGATCTCTGAGACCAGTTAGGGTTCCTAGTGATCAAAATACTAGGTGGCGACTCTCATTCTAATTTTGCAGTGATAAGAGACAAGAATTCTTTATCTCCCCATATTTACCTAATAGATAAGATTTTGAGGGTGGATGTTTTCGCCGCGACGCCGCACACGTGCGATACTCTTTGTACGTGAAGAATAAGTTCTTTCAAGTAATTCAAAGACATAATAGGCACCCAGATTCCTTGATAATGCTTCTTGCACACGAAAATGACTAGAGACTTAATTTGGAGCAAGTTGCCTGCTTTTTTTCTTGTATACTTGTGACCATCACTATAGCTATCTTCTCGCAATTAACCAGAGGATTCGTCCAGCTAAAAGAAAAGATGAAGATAGCACAGAATCGTGAATTTTACCCATACACTGAGTGTAACCTTTCATAGTTTAGCCCGTTAATTTATAGGAATAAGAAGCGCCAAATGTGCCATAATCACTAGTATTTCATGTTTAAATTCCAGAATCTTGAGAGAAAGCATGAAAACTATTTTTATGAATATACTAATTTTGATATAAATGTGAATTGTGTGCTTACAAGGTATTTAATATTGATGTAAGAAAATAGTTTGAAAAAATTCTTATTCTTAAAATCTTTTTAAAATATTATATACTATAATATTTTATACAAATTTGTTTCGTATCTTTTATTCATGTTGTAGGGAAATTAAAGGGTTATATCATTTTATTTATCATCACTCATCAATTAATTATAATTATTCAGGATATATTTTTTATCAATTAAATAAATCAAACTCATTCTTGTTAGGCTACCAGAGTCACCCATTAATACCCATTATCCGATTTAAACCAAAAATCAAACCAAATTAAGATATGTCATTTTTTTAATTTGCCTTTTCAAGATCCAACCAAATCAATTTGTTTTTTATTTGGGTTTGGTTTTTTGAATTTTTTTTAATTAATTTCAACCAAAAACCGAATAGCATACACGTTTATATATTAACATTAACAAACCGTAAAACGATCATTTTATCACTTAAATTTTTTATTTTTTATTTAATTCTTTTTTATCTTTTGAGTTGATGCTAAATAGTATATTTATATTTATTGGTTATAATATTTAACTTTGCTATTTAGATCTTCAATGCTATTCTTTAATTAATTAGAACTTTGGAATAGTTTTATTTTAAAATAAATTAATTGATAAAATAACATCAATGATTCCTTTACAATTGAATCAAATTTGCAAGATTTTTAAAACTTGTTTATTAGTAGGCTTGTTACCGCGCTAGCTGATAATTTATAGGCTAATACTTGGCAATAAATGGTAGGCACGTAATCTAGTACGCTTGTAGTTTCTATTACAAAAAAACACAAAAAATATATCAATCCATGTTCTCTTGTCAAAAATTTCCAGTGTATTGTTGTAATCAAATCGAGAATCACTCCATGAATATAAGTTTTTTGATCTGGAATTATTAAGTTGTGTGAGAATCTAAGTTCAAAATTTAAATACAAGGCTACAATATTTTGAAATCCATAACCCTCTTGATTAAGATATCTACAAAAGAATCTGGAAACAACATATCAATAAATAAAATAAAACTTCTAAAAAATTCTAATTAAAGCCCTTCTAGTCAAACCTATTATGATATCTTGACCATGTCAAATAAAGATAGATGGTTATAATCTTGGTTGTAATGCTTTTGTGTAATAATTGAGTAATTTTCTTGTTATAATAGATTCATTTATATTGAATCATCAAAATAATTCAATTGGTGGCGGTCATAATAGCACATATTCATTCATCTAAAACTCTTGTTATATACACAATTTACCATCATTTTTAATCACAACAAATTTTTATGGTATATATGCATTTATTTATATTAAAATCATGTTATCATACAAACCAAATTGGTAGCCATTCAATCATACATGTATTACCAATTCTCTAAACTTTTATACATAACCATGATGAATTTAACATAATTTAATAGCACTCAAACTTCTCATTCATTTCAAGTAGTTTATATTCATCAAACTATTATTATTATTATTATTATTATTATTATTATTATTATTATTATTATTTCTTTCAAATGATTTACACAAAACATCATTATCTAGAAATCAAACTAAATCATTTTTCTTTAGTTCTTACATATCATTCACTCTACTTCTAGTAATCATTTCCAATTATCATTGTGGACAAAATAACCACATCAATGACCATTTAGGCGAGGTTGACTTAACCTAAGTAACTCATTTAATACCTTCATAATTATCCTTATCATGCTATCATTAACATTGGCTTTTCTTTACCATTATTTTTATCATCACTCACATTTATAAATCTATTAAATCACAAACAATGTTTTGATACCAAATGTAACATCCCCAATATTTGGGTACAAATTCCTTTAAAATAAATATAAAAACAATGTATTCTTTTAATTGGTTGGTAAACGATCAACCAATTTATCTGGTAGTTCAATTGGTCAACCGAATCAATCTAAAGCTATCCATATTTCTAAGCCATTAAGATCTTATCAAAATTTTAGCAAAGTCTCATTAGTATTTGGGTCATCTCATATTTCTAACCCATTTTTTGTCTCTCTATAGCCTGCCCTTAGGCTTTACTATCCATCTAAATTTCTTTGTTATTTCTACATGATTTCGCTCTCACAATAACCTACAAGGATCCAAGAAGCTCAATTTCTAGAAAATTCATTTTTCCCTAATTTCTTCTCAAGAACTGTAATTTAATTTTGATCAAAATCAATAAACTCTTGTTTTAATTGATACAAAGGGGTTCCAAGAACTTTACGTGGTTACAAAATGTATTTTGAAAGTCGAGCCGTCAAAAATTTCTCAAAGTTTCTGTCTTTTCCTCTTTTTTCTCTCTCTAATTGAACCCTCCCTCTCTTTGATCTTTCTTAATTTCTAGCATGAATGTGTTCTTCTCTCTCAAAACACTATTTTTACACTCCTAAACCTCACTCTCTAGCCCTTTAAGGTGAAAGGAAGGAAGAAGAAACGAAAATGTTCTCTTTCTCTATAAAAATACAGAGGAAAGGTATGTTCTAATTCATACATGCACAGGTGGATTTTTATTGATGGTCGGTAACCTAGGGCATATATGGCTTAGTTGCCTTCTAAAAAAGAGAGAGAATTAGTAAGGAGACTCTAGCCTCAACTCAGGGAAGCTTTGAAAATACAGCCCCATGTACATGTATGAATTAGGACATACCTTTCCTCTTTAGGGGTTTAGTAGCAATGTTTTTAGATATTATAGGTTAGTTTTAGGACAACTACACCCTAGTGGGTGAGTGATTTTGACATCCTTTGACAAGTGCCTCAAGCTTGTTGGTATAGAGCCCATCATAAGCCTCTTCTAAACTTGTTACCAACTAGTCCTGAGTACCCGTGGCGGTAATAAAATCTGGTGGTTCTTTACTTTTGTCAATAGGCTTGGTGGAGCCATGGGAAAAGTTCTCAAGGGTAAGCTCGTGTACCCAAAGAAATGAAGGGAGATGCGGCTAATCATGAGGTACACTGGAATATTTAACCACTAAGAAGGTATGTACCAAATCTATGGTTGTTCTCACCTCTGAAAGATACCTCTTGTGAGGTGAACAACAAGCCTCATTTGAGTCCTAATGAGGAGAAAGCTCTCACGTTGTTGGTTCCTACCTCAACGAAGTACGAAGTCAACAGGATAGCCAAAGGGGAATACCCAAACTTGTTGCAAAGTATGTGACTTTTTCTTCTTTTTTCTTTGTTCATCTAAAAATCACCTCTGACTATATTTTTGTGTAAGGTTGACAACCGAGGAAGGAAGACAGACCTCTATGAAATCATTATAAAGGAGTTTGTCATCATAAAATGAGATGTTCTTATTTTCTGTATAAGAAATAGAACATGACCTAATTCTTGTGAATGAGCTCCTAGTTTATAAGGCCTTTGTTTCTAAAAGGACAATGATGAGAATCAAACATACCTCTAGTTAGGGGTCATGCTGACCAGACTCCCTCATAAATAAAAGTAGGTGCAAAAGCTTGCTCTAAAATGAGAAGAGCCTCTACCCTTGTGGGTATGGATTCTCAGCCTTTAGCGGTAAAGATGTATGTCCCTCTATCCTTGCCTTCTATTATAGTTGTGAAGGTTACAACTACTAAGTTCTCTAATCAAGGCCAAGAGTTTGGGGATATATTCCCTACATTGCCCTTGATCTTGCTACTTTTAGTTTTCTTGCTTTTACTAAGGAGGAGAGGCAGACCATGGAGGTTGTTGTTGGTGGGAAGTCTGGGCTTGATAAGACAAGTCTAAAAGTGGTGAGGCAATTGGAAAGGATCCTCATTATTCTTTTGGATATCCTTCAGATGTTCAATAAGAGCTACAACCATCATTTGACCTTAACTACCTAAATGACTTTCAATGTAAGGAGCTTTTCTTTTCCATCTTGTCTAATTGTTGTGTCCACTCTTTCTAATATATGTTCTTCATAGACTTTTATAATATACGCCCATTTCAAGAGGCGTTGGCTGGCCAAAAAGACTAAGTATATGACATCATTACCAATCATAGGGGTGATCAAACTGTTTTTCACGGGCTTTAAAAAGAGAAAGCAGTCATAAAGGTTGAGTTGAGGGATCTTAATGTAGCTTATGTTTTCTTTAAAAAAAAGATACAAGGGGTTATCCTTTATCTGGGTTATACTAAGGATCGACTTCAAAAGGTTCTGCATGAAGTTAGTGTCATGAGATAGACTATCTTAAAGTTGTGTACCTTCAAAGATGCTCTGTGTTTTAAGCTTTAGACTATCAAAGAAGAAGCCCAAAGCTTACATGCGAGGTTAGATGCCTTGAAGAGTTCTTCTAGAGAGTTCTAAGAGGCTTTTAGAGGGTTAGCAGTCTTATCCGAGGTGGTGGGGGATAAAATTTTCTTGGCCATATCCAACCTGTACGTTTTCAACCGTTATAGGGGAATGCATGTGGACTTCAATAAGACCTTTTATCTTGTATTTGTGCCTAATTTTAAGGATGTATTTCTTTCAGCGATGTTGTTACTCAACAAAGGAAGCATTTGGTTGAGGAGCCAGGGTTGAACATTTGAGCTTCTATATATATGTGTTTTATGTACCCCAGTCCTTCGAGGCTGGTTATTGTAATATATTTTTACTTCGTAAAATTTTCTTTCATTCTAATATTGACTTGCATGGATCTAAAGCCTCTGTGTAGAGATAGATTGTATGGGTCCACCACCCATCTTTAGTCACACCTTTCTGAGCCCAACATCTATCTTTTAGCTGAACAAACACCTTTTAATTGAACACTTATGGGTTCAATGCCCTTCTTTAGTTATACCTTTATAGGTCCAACACCCATCTTTTAGTTGAATGGACACCTTTTAGTTGAAAGTTTCTCAAGCCTTGATGGTATTTACCCCCTTCTTGAAATCGAGGATATACCTTGGTTGCAAGTATAGCTCTGTATGACTAGCAGGCTATTAGAGTGTCCCAAGGGTTGCATGCAGATATGTTTTGGTGGGGATGAAAGTTGTTTTGTAGAATAGTTGATGAGGGCCAATTTTATCTGATGTCCTTGGAATTGTGCCAAAACAGGATCAAGTTTATACATCCTAAGGTTAGGTGTGCAGGTGCCCTAAAGAGGCAAAGGGTCCCTTGCAAAGTAAATATTCAACTACTCTAGGGAGACTTAATTTATCTTGTCTTTGGAAGATTATGGGGCAATTGCCTTAGGGAGATGGTATCGATCTCTTTTTGTTGATGGTGTTGTCATTCCTATCATTGGTGGTTATGTAGGAGCACCAGTGAGATAACGTATATCCCCTATAAGGTAATTAACATATGTCCCCTCCGAAGTAATTTATGTAATTACACTAGAGACAATTAATCCCTTCGAAGCCAAATTATGCAATCACACTAAGGAGACTTGGTTTATCCCATTCTTGAAAGGTTGTGGAGCAATTGCCCTATGGAGATGGTATCGATCCCTTTTTGTTGTTGGCATTTTTATTCTCATACTTGGATTTTGTATGAAAGCACCATAAAGATCATGCATGTCCCTTCAAGGTAATTTTTACAATCACAATAGGGAGAAAATTAATCATTTCTGAGGTAAATTATGCAATCATACTAGGGAGACTCGATATATCGTGTCCTTGGAAGGTTGTGGGTTGATTGCCTTATGCAGATGGTATCGATCCTTTTTTGTTGATGACATTGTCATTCCTTGACTAGCCAATGTCAATCAACTTGACTTATTCAATCAAAACTATCATTTTTTGTTTAGTTTATATCAAATTAAAATTTTCATCCAACTTCATATTTTCCTGATTCTATTAACAAAGAAAATCCCACAAAATCTTGCAAAAGCAACCATTTCTTACACTCTTTTTTCATTCCTATTACATCAAAAAAATTCAGAATTTTAAATCAAGAGTAATTCCAAATATGGGTTGAAAACTAACTAAATTTAGATGGTTCGTCATAATCAACTCTGAATATTGTTCAATGTTTTAATTATAATCAGAGTTCTAGAACTCATTTTTATGCATAGTGTATTTTTTTGGAAAGCTAAAATATTTTTCTACAACTTTGATGAAAAACTCTAATCTCAGTTCGACCATCTAGACATCTAAAATCATTAATTACAACAACATATGGAATTTGTCCTATTGCTCTCGATTTACACATATTTTTGATTTTTATTCTATATTTGGAGTTTTATAACTCTAATTTATGCAAGATCAATTTTGTTGGAAATTTAATATCCCTAGTTATAACTTCCATAAAGAGGTGAATTTCAAATTTCATCATTTTCATGCCTAAAATTTCCCTAAAAATCAAGGGATGAAGTCGTCACGTATTTCATCCAAGAATTTTTATAATCAATGAAATATCCTACATGTTTTTATCTTTTACAACAAGCATATATATATATATATATATATATATATATATATATATATATATATATATATATATATCATTAATTTCAATTCTCTAAAACCCTTCGTGTTTATTTATGTTTTATTCAAGCATCTAAAATCAATTTATGCAACATTCATGTTAATAAAATCTCTAACAACGCTATAACATTTCAATCAAAAATTCAAATTATAATTAAATTCTTTCAAAAATCATTTCCCCATGTCAAATAGATTAGTTCACAACAATTTCACTCAATTATATGCAATTATACATCATGAGCCTAACTTTCCTCTTTGGCCGATCACTTGGGTTTTTAAGGACCCTATGTTTTTCTTCATTAATTCCAATAATTTTAACACCCATCACAACCTAATCTAAATAAATTTGATCAATTCATAGTCAATTTGCATTTCCCCCAAAAATTTTCTATAAACCCTAACCTAAAATTCATGATTTCTACTTCAGATGTTATTAGAATTGCATGAAATTGCTAGAGTAGGTTTAGAACCCCTTACCAGACATTATTAAAGTTTTTGAAGAGAATAAGTTGTAAAAGGGTGAAGATTGTGAACCTCTTTTCGAGGTTGTTTAGAGAATATTTATAACTAGAGTCTTCTTGCCCTTTAGGCATGATAACATTTGATGCCCAAATGTTCCTTGGTTTCCCCTTACTGTGACCATTTCTTCTCGGGTTAGGAACTTCAAGACTAAGTACTGCATGATAATGAAGGCATTGATATGGTAGAAAAAAGGTCTCTCGGTTATGGTATTGTATGTTAAAGCCATGTTTTTCACCATAAAAGGCTACTAGAGAGAGATAAACCTAAGGTGTGTGCCAATTATGATCGGTAAATCGAGGGCACCCCTAACCCTCGATACCAATCAATGGAGTTTTCACTAGGGTTACCTTGAGGGATCTATCCTTATTTGAGTCATCACATCTCTAGAGAGGATGTTGACAAAGTTTTCGATGTCCACCAACTCCCTGTGGACCCTATAGTTGGTTAGGACCATGTAGATGATAAAGACATCTTTATGGGGGTAGGTCACCTCTTCTTCATCTTTCAGAGTGAAAATGATAAGCTTATGCTATGGACTTTGTTGTCAAGCTGTAGTGAGGACTTGCTTTTCATATTTTCTCTTGTTATTGGTGGTGTCCCTGCCTACTAAGGGGCCTTTTAAGAGCACATTGATCTCTAGAAAGTTTGGTTGGGTCTACTAGGATCTTCTCTATTATGGTTTGCACGAGCATTTCTTTTGATAAACTACTTCAAGTATCATTTGGTTATCAATCTTTCAATCTCCTTTTCTTAGAGTGATGCAATTCTCAGTGTTATACCCTCTACCTTTGTGGAAAAGACAAAATTTTATGGAGGTACGAGTATGTGGAAGGGACAATATATGGGTGGACGCTATATATAATTGCTCCCTTTAATGGTAGTGAAAACTTCGGTTATAGTGGCATTCAAAGAGAGATTATGCCTCCTTTTAAGGTAACGTTTTTGTTCCTTTACTTACCTCTTCTGGTTTAGCTTTGAGATATTCTCTTTATTAAGGGTGAGTAGCTCCTCCTAGAGGGCTTTTCATCTTAAACCTTTTTGTAAGAATGAGGGGTACCATGTTGTAGAACACTAGCTTTTTCTATATGGATATGGTTCTTCATGACTTGTTTTACCCTTATCAGGTTCTTGTCAAGAAGGGCATACAAGTCTCTCTATAAGGAATACTCTCTTACTCTGCTTATTAGGGCTTCTAAAACTACAGGCTCAATCAATTCCTTCACCTTTAACATTTTTTTGTTGAACCTTTTTAAATAAGTTTGAGTGAGTTCTCATGTTGTTTAGGTCATGCAAAAGAGTTTAGTAGGGATGTTGGTGTTGAACTGTGATACGAGTTTCATACAAAGGTTTATAAAACCTATAATAGAGCCTAGCATTGGGTTGTTGTACCATGCTTTAGCCGACCCCCTAAAGGTTGTTAATAGGATTTTACATATGGTATCGTTGTCTTAGATGATCAATTATAGTTGTTACAAAGGTTTTGGACCTGCTCTCATGGATTTGCCAATTCATCATAATTATCCAGGGTCATCTTTGTGGAGATGTACTCATTAGGGACATGAGTGTACAATACCTGTTTGGATAAAGGAAACCTTTTTAGCCATCGGTAGCTATATGTCTCTTATTGGAAGAACCTTACAGTCATACTTCTTTTTGCCTTTCATCTAGATGGTTCAAAGGAGTTGGAATATCCCAACGTGGAGTGATGAGATCGAAAACTAACTTCTCTTCCATAGTGGCCTAAGGGGTCATGTTTGGAGTGATGGCTTCTTAAAAAGGCATCGTCTTGATAAGGGTGTCCCCTCAAGGGGCTGGCAAGTTATTTAGGTGAAAAGATCTTTACATCGTTCTACCCCACCTCTTCTAGATAAGACAGTTGTCTTCTAACAAAAGGAGACTTCTATTGTTGTGGGGTTGGAACCGAAGGAGCTGTCTTTTGAAGAGGTGTCTCCCTAGTTAGGGCCAGTTGAGAAGGAGGAGTTTAATGTTGCCCTTAAGATGCCAGAATGACTTAAGTGAGGGCTTGTATTTGGTTAATAAGTCATTGAATATCTGGGAAAGCATGCAGGATAAATGTGTCAGCTGCTGCAGGGAGGTCCGTAACATTCCTCATCCCAAGAGTTTCTTGATCATCAGTCATTTATAACAGATTGGAAATTTCAAAAGCTCATTTTAGAAGAAAACAATGGATGGCCTTTTGAACATTTTCCACAGACGGTGCCAATTGATGATGCTCCAAAAACCCAGAATGTAAAGGAATTACTTTTCACCGTGTTTGGATAATGAATGATCACGTGTTCATGTCAATTTTTTATTCTCTATAACTGAGGATTCCAAGGGTTAATGACCGAGACTGGATTTCTTATAAAACAATCTTTTTTGAGAGATTTTAGAACCCTTCAATAATAAAGTCAATGACTTTATTATGAGGAGTTACAGTAAATGAACATTAAGTTCTAAGAACAAGAATGTCTGTTCTTAGATTATGTATAATAAATATGAGAATAAGTTATAAGAGATTGAAGATTATGAACCTTTTTTCTGGGTTGTTTAGAGAGTATTTATAACATTTTATATTCCTTTGTCTTCCTTCAGGGATCGTAGGTCTTTTTTTTTCTTTATATCCAAATAGAAGGAAGACTCTTACAATTAATATTAATATTGATTGTAAATGTCTCCTTACATAGCATTAATTTGATGGGAGTATCACGTGCTTGTAGAAGACGATTCTACGTCAATCTATATATGATGTTAATGTTGATGGGATCCTCTCTTATAATCAATATTAATAGTAATTAACGTATAAATAACCTTTAAAGGACCTTTTACATATCTAGGGTGTAGGAAGATGATGACCCTAGATTCCCATCGAGGGTGCTCATAACTAGAGGAATCATTGGCTAAAAAAAAGGGGTTGGTCCTAGCATCTTGAGTCTAGCACATAGCTGAGCTCAAGAGAGTTGGGTGTGGCATCTTGCCAGACCCATAGATGTTTAGGTCTGCATATAGCCAAGTCTAAAGAGGTTTGGTCTGGCATCTCGTCAGACTCACAAGCTACTTTATCATTGGTCATTGGTCATTGTCTATCTGTGTGTTTTATTTTCTCTTCTTTCAATATATTTATGCAAAAAAGAAAGGTTTTATCTTAAAGTCAATCAGGAAAAACACAATAATAAGGATACCTACCACCTAATCCACCAAAAAACTCAACAAAAATCAACCCCTACTTCCATCTCTTCCCAACACTAGCATAGCCTCTCTCGACCACAACTTTACCACGAAAAAAACAACAAAAATCAGCCTTTTTCTTCCATCTCTTCTTAACATTAGCACAACCCCTTTCAACCACAGCTTCAACACAAAAAATCCAGCAGCCCTAAACCACAATCATCACAGATCAATCTAGCAGCAATCCCAAAACAACCACAAATTGATCTAATAGCCTTTTTGCCAAAATCACAGCTTAAAATCCTTCCAAATCTAGATGAAAACTAAGCCAAAACCAACTCGAAACTTAATAAAAATCAACCATAAACTCATTCAAGCCTCTTCCCTTTATAAGAAACACTGATATCCTAGCAAAACAATAGAGAACAAGAAAACCCAAAATGCAACCTTTATTTAATGGTTTGATTTGTATAGAAAAGAAAAAGAAAAACTAAAAGAAAAGGAAAAAAGGTTTGATTTATACAAAAAAAAAACTAAGGGAAAAGTACAAGAAAAAGTGGCTAGAGAGGTAAAGAGTGTCTATTGTAAAAAAAAAAAAAACAAAATTTTCTATTTATATATATGCTAAGTACAAACTAGTTATTTGACTCGTGCTTCACTGCAGGTCAGATAATTATTTTTGAAGAAAAAAAATATGCATGTTTTTTAAATGTGTTTTTATAATAATTATAAATAAAAAAACCTTATGCATGCATTTAATTAAATACATCAAGAGTCATTTGTGTTAATAAATGCAAAAAATAAAGTGTTAATACGTCTATTTAACTCGTCTCGCTGCAGGTTGAATAATTTTTTTAACGTAAAAGAATTAATATGTAGGTATTATCAGTGTGTTTTTTTTTTACATTGAGTAGAAAATATAACGGTGAATGAAAAAAGTTGATGTTTAGATATAATAAAATATGATAAAGATCATATGCATTAATAAAAACATGTAAGATCTCGAGCTAATTTTTAACGTAGCAAAAGAATGGAATAATGTTGCAATTGCTACATTGAAACACTATTTCCTTAGTTTTTGTATAATAGTTTTTTTTTAAATGTGTAAAGAAAAAAAATTTAAAAATACAAAAGAATAAAGATAAGAACAAAAAGAAAAGTATAAATAGGTCAAGTGTATAGTGATAAATATTTAAAGAGTGAAAAATAGAAAATAATTTTTTAAAAAAAAAATATGTAAAGAAAAAAAAGAAAAAACTAAAAAAATATTATAAAAAAATTGAAGGTAAAAAAAAATAGTGACAAGCAGGCCAAATGTAAAATGATAAAAATATAAAATATAAAAAAACTTGTTTTAAAAAAAAACCTCTAAATTACAATTTTATCACTGCTATAATAAAAAAATTGATAAAAATTATAATCATATTATTTTTACAAGAAAACATTGTTTTCCTATAATGTATATATAATGTGAAATTTTAAGTTATTTATGTAACTCAAATCGGTTTTTTTTTTAAGAGTTTCAAGTTAGGCAGGGTAATATTATTACTATACTTATACTTGATCATAATTTTTTAATTTCAAATATTACTCAAATCTAAATAAATAAATAAATAAATATTTTCCTTTCAAGTTGAGTAGCCATCCATCAATTTCGAATAAAATTGCAGCGGGAGAAAATAAAGTATTTCCAAGAGGTCAACTTTCGTTCAACAAGTCCCTAAAGTGGGGTGGCGTCTCTCCTAAGAGTAAGTTGTTTGATAATCAAAGCTCTTTCGTAAGGTCACACCCTGTGTCCAAAGGGTTGATTGATTGATTGATTTACATGGACAATATTACGAGGGTCCGCCACCTGTCCTGCCAAGGAATCGGGTATCAGTATGCGACAGATGAGTTTTAAAATCCAACGGTGAATGATGGCCACTTACCAAATAGACGGCGCGAATTGTGCAAAAGGACCGCTATGAAATCATGTTCTGTTTGATAATGAGGTTGACAACTAAGAGTTGTTTGCTATGTTTGGTATGGAGTTAATTACTGTGGTTGTGGTTTGAAAAAAATTATTTTATAAAAGATATTTTTATAAATAAATATTTAATTTTATTTTGATTTATTTTTTATGAGATTATTACAAATTTAAATAAACATTTTTATATTTAGTTGATATTTAATTTTATAAGTATTGATTTTTGTTATCATATCATTAAATAAAACTAGTTTAAGAAAACAATGTTTTTAAAATAAGTGGAGTCTATAATTTATGTTATGGGTTTAGAAAGTTAAGTCGTGAAGTTTAGATCAATCCAATATATTATTATCTTAATATTAAAAAAATATATCATCTTGAAATTCTTTATAAAATCAAGCAATGGTTTCACCGGTCATTCAGGTTTTATTTGGATCTGTCAAGTTGATTGGGTCACATATGGACAACTTTCATACATATTAATTTTAAATCTAGTCTAGACAATGAATTGAGTCAGGAGGTTTTAAAATTACCCCACTGGGTTGGGTTTAATAATAACATCAAACTGTTTTTTTTTTAAAAAAAATCTCATCTTCCAATTTTTCGCTTTCAAAAACATGGATTTCAACTTGTTAACTTAAAAACAACTCAAAAATATTATAGAAAACTCTATAAAACCGTTTTCAATCTTAAAACATCAATTAATCAGCTTAAAATTAGTAAATCAAGCTGAATTAAAAACAAAATTAATAGTCTCGGTCTACTTTTAATGCCATATTTGAAGGACAAAGCTATTTTTATTATGCTGAACTCTTGAAACAAACTAATTGGATTGAAATTTTTAGTTATTGTAAAGTTGTAAATCAAACACTTTTTTTTTTCTCTGTCCTTTTCAATAACTTTCTATCTCTCATTTTTTAACATTCAATGACTAAAATATGATAAAAATAAGTTATGTGTTACCAAAACTCATGTCATTTAACATTCAATAAAAGACATATTTTTTAGTTTTTTTTTAAAATTAATTTTCGCTTGTATTATAATGAACAACTTGTGTCAATATGAAATATGTCCATGACTAGTTATTCATTATGTGTTACCAAAACCCATGTCCTTGTGTTCAACATGACCTTGTATTTGTGTCCAATTCTCTGCACCTTGAGGCTGTATATGTAGTGATAAACAAAATGAGCATAGTTTTTTATTTTTATTTTTTTCCCACTAAGGAGTCTATTTCTGATAAAGGAAAAAACCTTAGGATTCTACACGCTTGTCGCTAGAAAAAAACCCAAAGGTATCGTTCGTAGCAATCACAAAAAAATCAAGACAAAAACAAACAATTGAGCACTGATGATGTCTCCCTACTGCATGCGAATTTGATCTCTCCAAGTCATCTTAAATGGGTGTAGAAGATTATCTGCAACAGTCCTGCTACCATTATACTACTATTGCATAATTTGTTCGTGCATAGAAGATAAATGAGCCTACAAAAAAAACCTTTTATACAATTAAAAATATATTTTTAACCAGGGTTAACTTAACTGATCTGATCTTGAGTTTGTTTTTTAGCGGTCATGAGTTAGAGTTTTTTTAGGGCTACTGAAGGTTTATATGGTCGTTATCTTTAGAGTATATGGAATTAGTCGAGGTACACGCAAGCTAACTCGAACATTCATGTTAATAAAAAAAATTATTTTTCTTTTCCCTTGTCTAATAAAGTTATGTAGACCGACATTTCTTAGCGAGAGAAAAGAAATAGAAATGCAAGCTAATTTGATTTTGACTCTGTTTGTTTTATTGTGTTTTTAAAAGAAATTGATTTTTTTATATTGTTTTCTTTACTTTAAATTAAATCTTTTTAGTATTTTTCAATCGTTTTGATATGTTGATGTTGAAAATAATTTTTTAAAAATAATTTTTTTAATATATTTCAAATAAAAAACATTTTGAAAAAAAAAACTACTATATTCTCCAACAATCTAAATAAAAAAGTATTTTTTTTAACCATGAATGTTCGGGATAATTTATTTATATCTTGATTATTCTTCGAGGTTTTGAAATTAATGACCATATAAGTTTTTAGTAACTATAAGATTTATAAAATTTAAATCAATAATATCTATAAAAAAAAAGTAAATTTAAATCTTATTAGGTAAACTATAGCTATCGGTATGAAAGTGAGAAAATCTTATATCAGAGGTTGGTGGCTGAATTAACACGTCATAGATACATTTTAGCCAATTCTCGAAGAGAGACAGCGACTTCTGCCTATCAATAATAATGCTAGAAGCCTAGAATAACCGAGCACTGTCCTCTTCTAGTTTCAAACAAGAAATTAGCAAACCGCCAACAACCCCCGAGTCCAGTAGGGGTAGTGTGGTGCGTTGCGAATAAAAAGCATGTTTTGCTTTGACTAATGGTTTTTAAAGATTTTAGTTAATTAATACATATAATAAATTTATATAAATTTAATTGAAAATTTTATTTTGAAATCTTAATTATAAAAAATTTATAATTTATATATTTTTTGAACCATAACCATAAAAACTACCATAATATCAAATACAAACTATTTTTCTTGCACAGCTATTGCTTTTTATCCCTTAAATAACCATCCTCTCGCTTCTTTAAGTATGAATTTTCTTTTAAAAAAAATCAATTACATTTTAGGGTTCATTAGTTGTGTGTATAATAATTTATAAGAAAATATTTTTTTATATTTTTTCTGTTAAATATTTTACATGAATATTGGTAATAAAAAATATTTTATAATGAATATTCAAAAGTGCTCTCCAAACCAAGCTAGATAGTCTCCTGTCAGGAGGCTCACCAACCACCCTGGACTTTGATTCTTATAATTCCTACCGGATAATGGATATAAATAACCACAAAGATTGTTTCCAGCCGTGAGTTCAGTTCCCATTTGATTGGGTTGTTTATTGTTCTGTGTTTATTTTTGTATTTTAAAAAAAAATAATTTTTTTTTATATTTTTATATTTTAATTTAATATATTTTTGATTTTTTAGATTATTTTAATATATTATTAAAAAAATAACTTTTTTAAAATAAAAAAATATTATTTTACAGATAACATGACTTAACAGCTGCACCTGCCAAGCGAAGCCAGGTGAACTGAAATACCATTAATGTCAATTTCTTTTTAATTTTTCAATTTCAACAAAACGACACAGTTTGATTGCATTTCTAAAATGACTGCTGTCTAGTCTCTCTCTCTCTATTTAGGCAGGTTTGGTTTTGAAAGCCATTCCCTCGTTAACTATATTAAATAATTTTTTTAATTTTATATTTATATTATGCTGCTAGAGTCATTTGATATTAATTATTTTTTATTTAAAATTATATTAAAATAATATATATTTCTATTTTTTAAATTTATTTTTTATATTCAAACATTAAAATAATTTTAAAATATAAAAAAATAATTTAAAATAAAATTGTTTTTTTAAAAAAATATTTTTAAAACACAAAAATAATTTCAGTTATTTTTACTTAAAAATATATTAAAATAATTTTTTTTATTTTTTAAAATTTATTTATAATATTAATTTAAAGTCAAAGAAAAAACAATTTAAAACTTTTTTTTTTAAATAATTCTCAAAAAAGTTTTTTTTAACGTCCAAACAAACACACTCGTTTCTACCTCAGTCTTCTTAAAAATGCTCAAACAATCAATTATTTTTCTCTCTGAAAATCACACCCTAAAAAGAAAGAGAAAATCAGCAGATGATTCCTTTCCCCTCACAGACATGGACGACATCCACAGCTTAACAATCATATCTCCCCAACAACATAAGCACAAGCTCTTCATGTTCCACCTCCCGTAACTCTATCTCTTACTCTCTTTCCCTTTTTTTTTTTAATGTTTAATTACCAGTTTTTGGTTACCATCGCTTTATTTTTCTATTTCTATTGTTGCCTTTTCTCTTTTATTTTTATATATTTTTTAAAACATTTTATTGGCGTTTTTTGTAAGCTGATTGCTTTTTTTACGTTTCTGTTTTCAGTATTCTCTATTTTTTTTTTCCTATTTGTTCTAAAAAAAAGTTTCCTTTTCAGTTTTACTGGGCTGCAAAGTTTTTGGCTTTGAGGTGTAAAGATTAAAGTAGTTGGTGATTGTGTTTTTGTAAGTAACTTATAGAGAATATAATATAATAGATTTTTAAGCCTGTTTTAGTAGTAATAGCTGCTATGAGGTTATTACTATCAATTTTTGGTTGAATATTTACTGGGATAAGAGTAGCTTCCAAATTTGTGTTAGATATCGACTATCATCTTTATTTATGGTGCATTTTTTTTAGTTGGATTAATGTTTCATTTGAAAATTATGAGTTGGTGTAATAAATATGGGTTCTTTTTTCTTCTTGATATGTATGTTTTGTAATAGTATGAACAAATTGAGTTTTGTATTTTTGTTGTTTTAGTGCTTTCTTACTTTCATTTCCTTTTTTCTTTATGTTTTTTAGTTTGAAATTACTGATTTACAGTTATTTATTGAATTGCTAATGACATTTGATTTGGTGGTTGATTTCAGGGGATTGGTTCACCAGGTCAAAGCATTCCATATTATTCTGGTTCTGTCGTGTGCCCTTTTTTGCTTTGCTATGTGTGGACCGTGCTTGACGAATGGAATGCAGAATTCCATGGAAGATGATTCTTGTGAGTCCTATGGGGATGATGGTAGTGTTGGATTTCAAGATATTAGCATTAGTGATACTAGTTTGGGCTATGCAGCTGGAAGTTCTATGACCCGCTTAAATTTTGAGAATATTTGTACCAGTTCTCATTTGTTCTGCTTTCTTTCAACATTGCCTGGTTTTTCGCCTAAAGAACACAAGCTTAAAGTAGCTGCTTTAGAAGTTTCTAGGAGTCAGTCTGATGGTTCGTTATCTGTAGAATCGACTCAGGGTGGCAGGTGGTTAGAGAACAAGAACTGGTCATTGGATCATGGCATGTTCCAGTTATCAAATGGCCTGGCTGTTTCCTGTTCTATGAACTCTAGGGAAGGTGTTGATGAGTTATCATCCACTCAAACCAGTAGAGCTGACCAATGTGACCCTTCTTCGTGTAAAGGTCCTTTACCAACTCAGAAGAGCACAAGTGCTAGGCTGAGGAAAAAGTCTGAGATGATGAAATATGGTGCTTTTGATGTTTCTCCTCCCCATGTAGAAATCAGCCCTCCTGCAATTGACTGGGGGCAGAGCCATTTATATTATCCCTCAGTAGCATTCTTAACAGTGGCAAATACCTGTAATGAGAGCATTTTACATCTCTTTGAACCGTTTAGTACCAATACACAGTTCTATGCCTGCAATTTTAGTGAGGTTTTGTTAGGACCAGGCGAAGTAGCTTCAATTTGTTTTGTGTTTTTGCCTAGATGGTTGGGCTTTTCCTCAGCTCATTTGATCTTGCAGACAAGCTCTGGTGGATTCCTGGTCCAGGTCAAGGGTTATGCGGTTGAGTCGCCTTACAATATTAGTCCTTTATTCAGCCTTGATGTTCCTTCTAGTGGACAGTTGAGGAAGACTTTTTCTTTATTTAATCCTTTCGATGAAACCCTTTATGTGAAGGAAGTAAGTGCATGGATATCAGTTTCTCAAGGGAATATTTTGCATAACACTGAAGCAACCTGCAGTTTGGAAATTTTGGGAGGTCCTGATGAGCTCAGCCTGTTGGGAGTCAAGGATTGGTTGGTTGTTAGGAATGCTCAAATGGGTTTTCCATTGATGGCTATGAAGCCCCAAGAAAGTTGGGAGATCCTTCCTCACAGCAGTGGAACCATCATGGAGATGGACTTCTCATTTGAATCTGAAGGAAATGTTTATGGTGCTTTTTGTATGCAGTTGCTGAGGTCCTCTCAGGACAAGACCGATACTGTAATGGTTCCTCTTGAGCTTGAATGGGATGGAAAAGTAGCTTACAGTGGCTTTGCCGGTTTAGTTTCAGTTTCTCTTGAAACTCTGGTTCCATATGATGTTGGCAGCACCGTTGTTGTTGCTATCTCATTGAGAAATGAAGCTCCTCATGTGTTGAATGTTGTCAATGTTAGGGAAGTTGCAGCAGTGAAGGCTTTCCAGATCAAGTACATTGAAGGCTTGCTACTTTTCCCTGGCACTGTCACCCAAGTTGCTACAATTACATGTACGCATCTACTTGTTCAATTACATGATTCTACATCTGAAATGTCAAATATGAACAAAGATTGCAAATTAGTGGTACTGACAAATGACTCGAGTAGTCCTCAAATTGAAATTCCTTGTCAGGATATAGTTCATATTTGTTTGAGACATCAGAAGGATTCATTCATTGGATATGGTAATCACTCCGAAGATGCCAAATCTGGTGAAAGGACTGAAACTGGCAATAGAAGGACAGGGTCATTGTGCAGTGGCAAGCTGTCGCTGTTAGAGATGAAGGTTCGCTGATTCTGACTTATCATTTCTAATCTGTGGTCTTCTTCATCTTTCATATGGCTTTGTATCAGTGCATTATTCTCTTCAGATTGTCTATTTAATCTGTTATAAGCCTTGATTCTTGTGATTTTCTTGTGATGGAAATAGCAGTCACTGTAGCCTGTGATTTATGCATAAGCAGCTAACTAATGTGTTAAAAACAAAAATTACATGCATAGCATTAGCTTGTGAAGGAACAGCTAGTAATGATATATTAGCAGTGACCAGTTTTCCTTTGCTTGATTCAAAAACTTCAACTGCAGTCTAAATTGGATGGGGCTTCAACTTGTGCAAATTGCTTGCTTAGTGAACTTCTATAATCAAATCATGTAGGCAATCAGTGAAACTTCTGGGCTATTACATGTATGGCCTTACTAGATTTTGTAAAGCTGGATTATATGTATGCCTCACATATTTACCAAATCGTTAAATTTTATGTTTGATATAATTTAGCAGTGTTATTCAGGATTTAGTAATTTCACTTATTAATTTCATTCCCCAATTATTTGTGAGAAGTGATGGTGATAGGTGGAAGTATAAGGAGGAATCAAATAGAAATGACATTTTAATTTCCTACTCTTGAAGGAAAGCTCTGTTGATTTTATGGTTGTTGGGATATAGAATAGATTATTTCTTCCTTGCTCCAGACACGCTCACAGCATGTTCTTGTGCTTGTGTCTGAAACTGAATGTCTGTCTGTGAATGCACACATGCATACACATCCTAGAGCATCTGGTCCTTCATGTGAGGCAGGTCCCCAAGGGCATGCAACCAAGGGATTTCTCTCTGCATATTAGTTGCTTTTCCTTTTTTCTTCATTTTGATGCTATACATTCTAGCTGACTAAGATGTCTTTGTGAACTTATAGGCGATAGAGACAGCAGAAGCAGATGAATTTGTACTGGGCAATTGGAAATCTCAAGGTACCATGAGTGGCATGTCTGTGCTTGATGATCATGAGGTGCTGTTCCCAATGGTTCAGGTTGGAACTCATCACTCTAGGTGGATCACTGTAAAGAATCCTAGTGAACATCCAGTTGTAATGCAGCTCATTCTTAACTCAGGAGAGATTATTGATGAGTGCAGGGGCACAGATGGTTCTATGGATCCCCCTTCATCGAGAATTTTTGTCCATGCTGAATTGACTGCTCCTGCCAGGTATGGGTTCTCAATGGCAGAGAGTGCACTAACAGAAGCTTATGTTCATCCTTATGGCAAAGCATCTTTTGGACCAATATTCTTTCACCCTTCAAATCGTTGTGGGTGGAGAAGTTCAGCCCTGATAAGAAACAATCTTTCTGGTGTAGAGTGGTTATCTTTGATAGGGTTTGGAGGGTTACTCTCTCTAGTCCTGCTTGATGGTTCAGAGCCTGTTCAGAGCATAGAATTTAACCTTAACTTGCCAATGCCCCTGAATATTTCTCCTCCAGATGGGCTATTTAACATGGAAGAGACTGCTTGTGCTTGTTCTGTGCCCTCATCTAAAGAGCTGTATGCCAAGAATATGGGAGACTTGCCACTTGAGGTGAAAAGTATTGAAGTTTCTGGGTCTGAGTATGGGTTGGATGGGTTTATGGTTCACACTTGTAAAGGTTTTTCTCTTGAACCAGGGGAGTCAACAAAGCTTCTGATCTCATACCAGTCTGATTTTTCTGCAGCTATGGTGCACAGAGATCTTGAACTGGCCTTGACTAGTGGAATTCTTGTGATACCCATAAAGGCAAGTCTTCCTTTGTACATGTTCAATCTCTGTAAAAAATCAGTATTCTGGATGCAGTTGAAGAAATTCTCTGCTGCAGTCCTCCTTGCCACTTCCTTAATGTTTCTGATATTCTGTTGCATATTTCCTCAAGTGGTTGCTCTTGGCTTTAAGAATTACTATCATAACAATGAGAAAAGCTCCACTAATACTGTAAGAAGTGCAGGAAAAGCTTCTCATATGCATCGTAACCAGAGAAAGAGTAAGTTCTCTATGTCCAGGGGAATGGACAGTTTGTTAACATCAGTTGGGGAAGACAAGGCCTCTAATCAGACATCTATTGGTAAATATGCTGATGGTCATGATGGACCCCCGGAACAGGGGCTAACTATTAATAATTTGACGTCAACTCTAGAAAATCACAAACAAGATAACATTTTGTCTTATACTAAAAAGGATAAAGCAGTACCATCTTTGATGTCAAAATCCATAGCGGTTGAGAATTCTGATACACTTGATGCTCCCCAATCTCCCAACTTTACAGTCGGGATCGGAAAAGAGAAAGGAAGAAGGCGAAGGAGGAGGAAGGGTGTGAGTGCATGCTTAACAGGACCGCTTGAAGTATCGAGTAATCAAAGTGGAAATTCTACCCCTTCATCTCCCCTGTCTCCTGTATCTGCAACACCCAACCGAATATGGTCGCCATCTTCTGATGCAGACACTATTGAGGTGAGAAATCCATTCACTCAAGTGGCAGCCCAACAGTTCAGGAAGGTTCCGGTTTCTGAATCTGCTACCAAGACAGTTGTCCTGGAGCCCAAGGTTTCTATGAAATGCCATGGTTACAACTACTTTTCTGCTACTCGTGAGCAACCTTTAGTGCCCAGCAAGACCTTTTCTAAACCTTCTCCTGCACTTCCTTGTTCTAGTGATGCTGCCCCCAGTCTGCATTATTCTTCTCCCTTGTCATCAACATCAACATCAACAATTGCTCCTATTGCTCGAGCTCCTGGAGCAAAACTTTTAAACCAAAGAAGTGTTAAAGTAGATGAAAAGGTGGGGGGTGAATATACATATGATATCTGGGGTGACCATTTTTCTGAACTCCATTTGGTGGGTAGCCCAAAGGATAATACAACCATGAAAACAATAGCAACAGAAGACAATTCCAATAGCTTCTTTGTAGGGGGTCCACAAACCCTGGTGGTGAAATCTCAACCAAAATCTGTGAGTTTCTTTCAACAAGAGGGTTAATGAAAATTTTATTAAATAATTAAAATACACCCGGCTCTCTATAGCTCTTTTTGAATTATTTTTTTGAAAGATTTTTTCCATTGGTAAATAATTTGAGAAATTGGAAAACTAACATAGAGTATGCTACCTTCATATGGTGGGGAGCTATATGCTTTCAGTTTTGCAGTTTTCAAAATTTTTTTTGGGAAATTATTCAACTATTATTTTCTTATTTTCAATCTCAATGCTTTTAATCCAAGCTCTCATTGTTTGCCTGTTGGTGGTCCTTTCTTAGATTGTTTCCACTGGGAAAGAAGTATTCTCTTATTGCTTGATAAGTTGGTAGTAATGATACCACTAAATGAAAAAATTAGCAGCCAATGCTTTGCACAGTGAGCGGCTTTTGAACGTGACTTCCTTTATTAATATTAATGAGCCTATATACTGATGATGTTTTACCATCAAACTGACAACTGATGCTATTAACTGAGAGGAGGGGAGAGGGATTCTTTATTATTATTATCAATAAATGCTACGCTTCTGAAAATATGCCTGCTTTATGGTACTGTGCTTATGAGCCAGGTAACAATAATTCATGAGATCATTGACTGACTGAGCATGAGCGGATTGGTAGATTATTTTGATTTATTTTTGCTGCTATTAGGAAAACATTCATTTTTATGTTGAAGGGTGCATTTGTTTGAACTTTCCGCGTGTTTTTTTATTTTATAAAAAAAACATAGACAGTTCATTTAGACTCCCTCTACTTCAAATTTGTAATGATCTAATAGCATGGTTATGGAAATGAAGGGAAAAGTAAATTGAAACTTTCAACCTGGGATGCAATATCTGACTTCTGTGTCAGTTATCTTTATGCATCTGCAGCCAATGTAAGAACGAGGAGTCACATTTAGATGTGATAAAGAAATGCTAGGATCGAATTTGTAAACTTTATTTCATTGTATGCCCACATGGTTGAGGTATCAAGTACCACTTTGTGTGTATTTGGTTTTGGTATTATAGTTTTTTCATAATCATGGTTTGAAGAGAGAGTTCGAGGCAAAACTATTGTATGTTGATTAACCAAGTTGGTGCAAAACTACACCGCATCATATAACAAACTGCTGAACCTTACTCAAGGCTCTAACTTATCAAGGAATTTTACAACTAGTTCTCTAATGATTTGCGAAGATGGCCTTTGAGTTTCCTTGTGATGATAAATGACTTGTGATGCCAATGGTGCATGCATCGTATTTCAAGTACAACTATGTATTTCTTACTTGCGGTTACAAGGCATGCACACTTTCTTGAGTGTATTATTACAAGGGATTATTGAGATCATTGAGAAATGTGCAAGCAATTCAAGAACAGCAGCACCAGGTAGGGTGAGCGAACGAGAATTGAGGGGACGGGAAAGAATTCAGTTGTAAGTAAATGTATGGCTGTGAGAAGTTGCAACCCATATACACCTGGGGTTTTAGACTCGTATTGTTGTAATGATTGAGTATATTCATAGACAAATTTTGTTTGTTTTTGTGCATGTATTTATGTATGAATGCCCTGTTCTCATTTCTGATAATGATGTGCATATACTGGTGGATGAAATTTTGTTATAGTGGGGTGTTTTTAGCCTCTTGTAGATGCTTGACCCAAGGATACTCAATCTGCAGAAAATAAGATCACGCAACTCCAATTTGATGAAAATGCAGATGTGAATTCGTCTCATTAAACTTGCATCAAGGATAGAAGTTAAATCTGACTGTGCTGTGTTTGGATGGGTTAATGTTCTTGTTCATGACACGAAATATTCTTCAGTTGCTGCATCTAATTGTCGCAGTGAGGCTGCCTTTGGATGACATGCTGTATGAAAGCGACGACACTGGAGGAAGTTCCCCTTCAAATCCATCTGCAAAATCATGGAAGGGTAGGGTGTAGATGTATACTATTTGTCAAGACTTGGAACAGCGAGCATACAGTTCTTGTGACAGGGTAGCTGGAAAGAGGATGTTGCAGTGATTGTTTCCTGAGCTAGAGGGATGCAAGAGATGTTTGAGGATTTCTCAGATTTAAGGGCACTGATTGTGATAAGTTTGCTTCTCCCTTTGAATTCCAAGTAGCAGAAAAACCAGCTGCTTCATATGCAAGAAACAAGGTAAATACTCACTGACCATGCCATCAAATTTCTTTCCAATCAGTGCCTTGTTTCAACTTAATAGTCGCTTTAGAACTTTCAATCATGCATCTCTGAAATTGGTGAGGTGAATGCAGTGGCATATTTTGTAAGGGTGAGTTTCCTGCTGATTTCTTACAGTATTCTACAATACTGTCAATGCACGCGCATGCATAGGCGTGCACACTCGCAAACCTGTAATTTGCATGGGAGACCCTTTTGCTGTTAAGATTGTTGGAAAGCTGTAACTTTCACAATACAAGGGGCAAGCTGCAAGACAACTGCATGCCATTATTGGAAGGTGGAGTCGTTAGGACGTAAACAGACAAGACGGGTTTTGGTCCATGAAATGGTGATGTTGACGAGAGAGGAGAGCCCTGAGCAAATGTTCCCAAGAAATTGAGCAAAGATAACAATTAGATTGCAACCAATGAGTGTTTGGGGCTTCTTGGGACCAATGTTTTCTCTAGAAATAGCTGGAATAAAAAAGAAAAGAAAGTTTCTTCTGTCTCTATTGGACCACATCTACAGCAAGTAAAGACACCGACTTATCATCATATTATATGGGCTCATTCTTATTCTAACAAATGTATGCGGACAGAGGAAGGTAGGGGTAGGGTTGGGGTGATTATTTTTTGTTTGGTTTGGTTTTTATTTATTAAAATAATCAAAATAAAAATTTTTATAATTAAAAAAAAAACGAATCAAAACTAATTCTAACTGACTGATTTTGGTTCGGTTCAATTTTTTAATGTTAATATCTGAAAAACCTCATATTATTTTTTTGGGCTTTGTTTTTTTACTTTTTGATGGGCTTGTAGTGGGCTTTTTTAATGTCAATTTTCCTATAAAAAGTTATGGTCCAATTAGGATCAGCCCATCTATTGTGTTTTTAAGTTTTTTTTGCCACTAAATATTTATTTATATTAAATTATTAGTGTCAATTTTTTCTTCATTTTTTTTTTACCTTTCTAATATTTTTGTTAATATAACACACCAATAAGTTAAAATTCAAATTACAAAGCATTGACTTCAAAGGGCTTATAAAAAATACAAATGACACTGTCATAAAATACTTTAAGCTGAAAAATCTCAACTATGCACATCATCCCAATCAAGAAGTATATTAAGAATATTGCACTTTGATTCTTTAATATTATTGACATCAAAATCTGTAATTCAAAATCTAGAATTATAACATGATAAATTAAATTAGAAGATATAATAATAAAAAATAGTATTTTTACCATACATTTTCAATAAATATCCTGATTTTTGAATTAATTATCATTCGTTGCTAGATGTAACTCTCTATTAAATTTTACAAAAAAAATAAATAGATATGTTAGATTAAAAATGCGTTAATTAATAAATCATAAAATAGAAGGTGTAAGTTTATAAGAAAAATTACTTGATTCAAGGTTTTTGTAGATTTTAAAATCATTCATCAAGATTTTAATGTTGGTTGGAATTGGTTCATGATGCAACTAATTTTAACAACAAATAAGTGCTTGAACTATTGCTGGAGATAAAAAAAAACTTTGAAATTGGTCGAGTGTATGACCGCCTGTGCTAAATGTTGATTTGAAAGCCACTATGGATATAAGAATAGCTAGAACATGTTGTGCAACATTTGAAAGTATCCTATTTTGAAGCATTACTATTTTACCACTCTAAAATATATAATTTATTATCTTTAGAATCCTCACAATTATCAACTAAATACCTCTCAACCTTATTTTTATTTTCCACACTATCTTCCTCCTGTAAATACATTTTGAATTGAGCTTAAGTGTTAACATCTACCTCCAAGTTATCAATAACATTAACATTATGTTTATATTTATTATCATTAACCACTTCATTAGCTTTCAAATAAAACTCATACAAGTTCACTAAATTATCTTTCACCTTCTTTGCTAGCAATTGTGCTGTCATAATCATATAACTCACAAAATGTTTTTTTTTTTTATATATATTTCAATTTGAGACATGGATCTAAGACATTAACAACATACAACAAAAAATTCTAATTTACTTCATAACCCCAATACTTTTCAAACTTTAACATCATGTTCATCGCCATTTCAATTAAAAAATTATCTCTACTTTTATATAATTGCAACAAGTTTGCATGCATGTAAATCAATTCACTGAAGAAAGAATTTGATGTGAGATGCTATGAGCCAGAAAATCTCAATGTAATCGTTTTAAAGATTTTAAAAACTTCACCAAAGTTCTACCATTTTCCCAATCCTTCAAAGTAGGTGGCCCTGTGTTTTTTTTATTTCCCTTTGAATCAACCTCTAAAAAGTAACTCATATACCTAGGTTCACTTTCATCTAATCTTATAAACACCTTTTCAACAGTTTCTAACATAAGATAAGTTGAATTCCATCAAGTTGCAACATCCAAATACAATGATTTCTTACACTCTATATGCAAGTTTTCTGCACTCTTCTTAAATGCAAGTTATCTAAAAGGTGAAGATCTCAGAAACTTAATTGCATTTCGAATCTTAACAACCGAAACTTTAATCTCTTTCAAGTTATCACACATAATGAAGTTTACAATGTTTGCACAACATCTAACATGCAAATGCTCATTTGACAATATATTAGTTGATCAATCTTTCATCACATTCTTCAAATATGAAATTGTCACATTATTAGAGCTTGCATTGTCTACTGTAACAGTCAAAAGTTTATCAATTCCCCAGTTTAACAAACAATTCTTAGTAATTTGACCAATTGTCTTACACATATAATTGGAAACTTGATAAAAATTAAAAATTCTTTTCTGCAAATTCCACTCATTATCAATCTAATGAGCCGTTAAGGACATATAGTTAAGGTTTAAAATTGATGTCCATGCATTTGTTGTTAAGTATAATCATTGACCTTTAAGAGCTGTCCTTAATTTTTTCTTCTCTTCAACATAAAGTTTCAAACTATCCCTCATAATAGTAAAACGAGAAGGAATGTTAAATCTAGGTTGCATGATCCTAGAAAATAATCCAAATCCCTTATTCTCCACAAAATTAAATGACAACTCATCAATTATAATTATTGTTACTAGTGGTTTTCTACATTCATCGTAATTATAACCTATTGTCTTAAGAGTGTTCACATTTTGATCTCCCGATTCACCCTTTTTTTTCTTAGGTTTTAATACCAAAATCTTTTGCTTCTTATCAACCATAAAAAAAACTTTTTGCATACTTTTAAATGCCTTCACATATTACTTATTCCATTAAGAATAATATGACATGTATAATCTTTTTCACAATAATTACATTCAGCTCTAGGAGTTTTAGGATCACCATCAAGTTTTGTAAAGTGATCCCAAATTTGTAATTTTTTTCTATCATCAACATTTCTTTTCCTTGATGTAAGGACTTGAGGTTATTTACTTTATTATCCGTGGCAGATCCTGCAGTGGTTGATGTTGGGGTATTGGTTGATGTTGGGGTAGTGCTAGTGGATGAAGCATTTTGATTTTAAAGTTTTTTCATATGTAATTACCAAATGAAAACATGTTAATAATCATAATTTATATAAGACTTAAAGGTACTAACATTTGTTGTTAAGTATAATCATTGACCTTTAAGAGCTGTTCTTAATTTTTTCTTCTCTTCAACATAAAGTTTCAAACTATCCCTCATAATAGTAAAACGAGAAGGAATGTTAAATCTAGGTTGCATGATCCTAGAAAATAATCCAAATCCCTTATTCTCCACAAAATTAAATGACAACTCATCAATTATAATTATTGTTACTAGTGGTTTTCTACATTCATCGTAATTATAACCTATTGTCTTAAGAGTGTTCACATTTTGATCTCCCGATTCACCCTTTTTTTCTTAGGTTTTAATACCAAAATCTTTTGCTTCTTATCAACCATAAAAAAAACTTTTTGCATACTTTTAAATGCCTTCACATATTACTTATTCCATTAAGAATAATATGACATGTATAATCTTTTTCACAATAATTACATTCAGCTCTAGGAGTTTTAGGATCACCATCAAGTTTTGTAAAGTGATCCCAAATTTGTAATTTTTTTCTATCATCAACATTTCTTTTCCTTGATGTAAGGACTTGAGGTTATTTACTTTATTATCCGTGGCAGATCCTGCAGTGGTTGATGTTGGGGTATTGGTTGATGTTGGGGTAGTGCTAGTGGATGAAGCATTTTGATTTTAAAGTTTTTTCATATGTAATTACCAAATGAAAACATGTTAATAATCATAATTTATATAAGACTTAAAGGTACTAACATTAAAAAAATAATTAAACTCAAAAGAATATTGTAATAGTTAATACTAACATTAAAAAAAATTAAACTCAAAAGAATATTGTAACAATTAATACTACATTCTAGCAGGTTTTCAATAATTTTTTGGCTTTATATGTGTTTTTGTTTTATGTCATTCCAACAGGTTTTATGTGCATATCAAGAACAAGTTAACAAGAACTAACAAGAACAAACAATTTAACAAGAACTTACGACGCGCTCGCGCGCGCACACACATATATAACTCTTTTGGATAGTGATAGGTTATAGTAATTTTAAAGCAGTAATTAGCACAAATCATTCATTAAAGCAGTGCTATAGTGGTATAAAATTTTCAATTCTGAAAAGGTTTACATTCTAGTCCTAATTGTTTTATTTTTTTAATTAGGACCTCAAAGTCAAGATTTATCTTTTATAAAATATGTATTCTGAACCCCTGATTATTAAACTTTTAGTTTCCTCTAAACTCTAATGAATAGAAAAATGTCATTAGAGGTTATAGTATTATAGGAGGGGGATCAATTGTGCGGGTTATCCTCTCTCGGTTTAATTAAGATATAGAAGGGGGATCAATCAACCTATTTTTTTTTTTTTTTTTGCAGTAAGATTTATCTCGGTTACTGTTTCAATGTTTAATGAAAAATTATATTCCCAAAGCTCGAATCTTCCAATAGCTCCACTAGATCTCAACTCAAGAATTGACTTGTTAGTCTTAATAGAATCGAAAACTTTGAGGGGAGGGGGGATGGTACTCTTCACTCACTACTATATTAGTTATTAATCTCAAGTTCTTGCAAGGGAGATGGCCCTTGAAGGCTCTTATTTAGATATATGAAAATAGTAAAGAAATAAAAGAATTGGACTAGAATATGTAGCTAGGCATAACAATGGTAATACTGTGTGGTGTTGCTTGTCAACATAGTTGAGATCTTGATAATACTCTATCTCTACAAATTCATTTGCCACTTTGCTGCTTCTATTTGAAGTTATTTTCTGCATTCAAAATCATAAAAAGAAAAATCAATCTATAAATCCACATTCAAGAGTTTTTTAGATGTATAAGAATAATCAAGAACTGTTGTAAGCTAGCATGGTAAATGAAAGCTCAAGAAACTAACTGGGAGTCTGAGATGCTAAATTAGAAGATGTAAATTGAAAGGTTTGGTTTGGCGTGTCACTTGTGTGAGTTTGGGTGGGGGTGGTTAATGTTGCTAGATATGGTAATGGCTGATGAAGATTTTACAATACTGATTGAAGAACGAAGAATTGTTTGTGACTGTGGACTTGTGAGTTGTGAGTATTATTTGTGAACTGTGAGAGGTTGTGTTGCTGTGAGGAATGAAGTGGGCGGCTGTTAAGGTTACTTGGTTAGAAAGTTTCCTTTTTTTATTTAAAGTATTTTTTTTAATTTGAATTAGTTCGATTTGGTTAGAGTTGACCGATTTCATCCTTATGAAACCGAAACTGAACCGAACCGGTAGTTTTTTAAATATTCTAATTAGTTTCTTTCATGATTTGATTTTTTTAGTTATTTTTTTCCTTGATTTTTTTGATTTTTTTACTCACTCCTAAAGAAAGATAACTACCTTTTGTGTATAGTACATCTTGGTGGTTAGCGCACAATCTAGAAGGTAATTATCTCAAACTAACATCATATATTGATGGTGATTATATTTATAGGGAGGGTAGACAGATGATAATAAGGGTGTTTAGAAATGTGATAAAAGTTATTTTTCAAAGTGTTTTTCATTCTAAAACACATTAAAATAATGTTTTTTATTTTTAAAAGATTATTTTTGATATCAGTATATCAAAATGATTTAAAAATATAAAAAAATATATTAATTTAAAAAATTAAAAAAATTTAAATTTTTTTAAAAATACTTTCCATAACTACAATGGCACATTAATCTAAGAGGTGACACAGTAATCTAAGAGGGGGGAAGCGTGGCAGTAGTTGCTGTTGTTCCTTAACATCAATGATTCTATGATCTTTACATGCAAAATCACGTAAACCATAGGAGATATGGCTCCTGTTATCATTTTCTGATGATTTTTTTATGGCTGGGCAAACAACAAAGGACAGCTGAATTCTCTATGTTCTTAAGTAGTTACCGAATGTACGTATGGGAATGATATGCATCTGGGAATTCTAGGGAAGCACAGATGTCTCGTCTCTCCTTTCAAATCGACTTTCAACTGTTAAATTTATGAAAACTACAGTTCTATCGTGTGAGAGTTTTGTCCTCGGCACAGGACTTCGGGCCACTATATGATCACTCGATATTGCTGCCAGCAAAGATATGGAACGCAGGACAAAAAAATTAAAGGCATTTACCACTCTCCAACGATATAAAAGGCCTCAATTTCTTCCACCTTTTAGCTTTCGGCCACACATTGCTTTGAGCCCTAAATTCCATGGTGGGTGACCGATATGTTTGGGACCATGCCAGAATGTATATATATAGCAGCTTGGGACCATCATGATCGGGATTCGTCATTGGAATTTTCCTGGAATTATCTGTATAATTATTTATACTGACTATGTGATGCAAATATAAATAAATACCTTGTCAGGAAAACTAGGGACAACTAACCGGATCAATTCAGCGGAATACAATTCACAATTCACAAGTCCTAATCTTTTTTTCCTCTTTGTGCAGTAAAAAACAGAATCAAACAATGAACAAATATAATGCAACAATCACACAAATCAATGCCAAGATTTTTACGTGGAAAACCCGATTCGGGAAAAACCACGGGACCGGAGTCCACCTAAAAACTTCCACTATCACAAATAATGGTTCACAATAGTTCTTCCTCAGATTCAACTAAGGGCTACAACATATATATCATCAAGAACAACTTATTCTCGGATTACAACAAGATTAAAGAGAGTAATGTTAGAGAAAAGCTCACTACACTGACAGCCTCGTTTTCTGTCAAAACGACTAGCTTCCACACCACCAATCTTCAATTCAACCGTTCAGAATGAAGAGCAACGTGTCTAGAAGCTACTGTCCAAATCTCAGCCCGATCCAATGGTGAACGAACTGGAAATCGAAGAAAGAAGACAGACTGATCTACTGCCTCCTCTTCTTTCTTTCTCACGTTTTTCTCCTCTGTTTTTCTCTTTCAAATCTGTTATCTCTACTGCGTCTACAGTAGCCGACCCATATTAATTTAAATTCCAAGAGACAGCATGTCTCTTGACAATTAATGTGGTGGTCCCACCATCACATGGTGCGGGACCACACAACATACCTTTCCGAGGAGATATTGAAGAACAAACTAATAAATTAAAAAAAATCTAGTTGTGCTACATAATTAATCCAGAACTATGGATGAATTAACTCTAATAGTGGAATATTTTTTTCTCAATGAGGCCGTTATGTGGTCTTAGTTGTGCTGCATGTTTTATATTTTTTTTGGAATCTTTGTTTAAAATTAGAATTAACCTTGTACTACTCATGACTCCCATCTATTGTTTACATGATATGATATAAAGTACATGCTAAATGATTCTTCTTCTTTTTTTTTTTTTATCATTAGCGTGGGTGTCTAGGCCAGCTTGTGTGTATCTCGACTAATTCTACAGGCCCTGAAGTTAACGACCATGTAAGCCTCCAATGACCTTGAGATTTGTAGGACTCGAACTAGTGATTTCTAAAAAATAAACTTAAAGTCAGACTAGTTAAACTCCACCCCTTAAAGTTCATGCTAAAATTAGAATTATCCTTGTACTATTCATGACTCCCATTTATTGTTTACATGATATAAACATACATGCGAAATGAATTTCTTTTAGTAATAGTGGACATCCAGACCAACATATCTCAATTAATTCCTCAAAATCATGAAATTAAATACCATATAAAATGATTCTTTTTTTTTATATAACCCGGAATGCCTAGGCCAGCTTACGTTCATCATAACTAATCCTCAGATCTACTAAATATCCTGTAAGCCCAGTAAACATATAAGACACCATGGAAATAATAAACATACATAATAAAACTTGAACCCTGATATAAAAAAAAAGAACAAGTTCTTTCTACTGCTGTACCACAACCTCAACCTCAGGTGCACAAAAATGATTCTTCTCCATTGAGAAGATGGAGTCTGTAAAAATACGACTTTTCCGACCGAGTAGTTGGTGAATGGTCAGATATCACAAAAAAAAAATATTTACTAGACTTCAAAACCGGCCCAACACCAACCATCGTTATCTAGAGGGGGCAGGTGACTCGGCAATTTTTGTTAATCTTCTCAACAAAGGCATCAAATTGCAAGTATTTTGCAGCTGAAGTTTCACAGCTACTGTACAAAGGAAATCTCACTAGGCATTTGGGATCATTGGGTTGTTGGAATGTACAGTGAAGTGGATGGTGGGATCTTCATTGCCTGCAAAAATAAAAGAAAAGGGGATAAAAACAAATCCCCTTATAAGAAAAGTGTTCTTAAAAAAAAAAAGAGTTAAATTAAGAACTTAAAAATTAGAGAAATTACTATTATTCATGTGCCAGAAAAGGATCATATCCAAATATTTTCTATACTC
This sequence comes from Populus nigra, assembly GCF_951802175.1. Lineage (NCBI taxonomy): Eukaryota > Viridiplantae > Streptophyta > Magnoliopsida > Malpighiales > Salicaceae > Populus > Populus nigra. The sequence continues at coordinate 13,359,483 of NC_084856.1, forward strand.
TTTAATATGTTTTTTAGTTCATTGAATTTAAATTTATTTTCTTATATTTATCTCTGCCTTCCATTATGGTAGCTTTATGTTTGATATACTTTTTGTAAGATTTTATTATGTTAATCATATTAATTGTATTTTTCTTTAGTGTTTTTATTTTTTTGTGCATGCAATTTTTTAGCAATTAATATATTTCTTTCTTTTTTGTTGGGTTTATCAAATTTAAATCTATTGTTTTATGTTTTGTGTACTCTTATTTTATGGCAGATTTATAATCATAGTATTTATTTAGATATGTTTTTTATAATATTTTTTTGTGTTAACCATATTCATTGCTTATAATTATTTAGGGAATGTTTCCATGACATGTAAATATCCAAAATCATTATTTATTAGTTTTTTTTTGTAATATTTCTTATCTTTATTTGGTAAGATAATATTATGTTTATCTTATATATATATTGGGATGTTTTTAATTATTTTTTAATATTATAATATTATGTTTATCTTATTGTTAAATATAATATTTTATGAAAATTTATATCTGTAGTTTTATTCTTAATATATATTTAAAAAAACAATTTAAATTTTTTTATGTGAACCTTGTTCATCACCTGAGATTATGAACCTATTAGAATTCTCACAAATCATTGAATTATTAATTGATAGATCTTTTATGTATGAGTGTTGCTCATTTATATTTTCATTTCCTTTTTACTATTTACAAGTTCGATGTGTTTTACGAAACACAGAAAAAAGACACTTTATTTTGTCTAAGAAATCTATAAGAATCAATTAAATATATAATTCCTTATTAAGTGATCATCCACATCTACATATTCAAGTGGCTCTGTTACACAATTTCACCCCAATTTCATATTGAACTGTTAATTGATTTTAATAGGATATGTTTAGTATTGTTTTTTTGTGCTATACTTGTTGTATATATGGTAAAAACAATATATGTTCGGTAATTGGTTATTATATTATATTATATTTATAAATGTTCATGATTGAATTCTATTGTGATATAAAACGACCAATAATTGTTGCATATTAAAATTATTTTAACAATATTTATTTTATATCAAGTTGTTTTTAAATTCTTAATCTTGCATGATACGTGAGTGCACATATGCATATATTTTATGAGAGTAATTTTAGGTAAAAAAATATATATTTAAATAGTGTTATAACAAACAAACACACACCATTTTAATAAATAATTTCCAATATAAATCAATAACATAAAGAATTCACAGAGGAAGTTGTCATTTAATTAAAAAAAAAGAATCCCATAAAAAGCAATTGTGGTTTTGATCAAAAGCGAGGGTATCTTGCTTTGTTTAAAAAGGAAAATATATTTTTTAAAGTAACAACTATTTTGTTTTTGAAATAAAAAAGTTATTAATTAGCTATTTTACCGGTGCTTTTCCGCTGTCGGGTAATATTTTTAGTAAACGAAATGAATATACAAGCTTTTCCAACATGTTTTTTTTTTATATATAAAAAACTCTCAGTCATAAATTGAAATGCTTATACACATATCTAATTAAATAAATTGATATTTTATCAAGAGATAACTAAAATTAAAAAATTTTGATCTCACAACACAAGCCATGTATACTTAGTCGTGTCTAGTAATTTTTTTTTCTTATGATAAATTTTTTTATTTAATCAGATGATTATTTGTGTCAATAAAAAGTAAAAAAAAAGGTTAAATTAACAAAAACATGTTGAATAAAATTATAAGTACAATGATGGAACCATATTATTTGATAGTTTTACCCACATTAACTAGTATTTTGCATATGTTTTATATATAAAATGCCTCGATATTCTTTATTTTATATTTTGAAGGCACTTTTGGATGTAAGATTAATAAAGAAGTAAATTTGAGATAATTAATAGATTTGACATTTGATCGATGTTTTGTGCAGAGCTTGAGCTCTAAAAGTCAAAACAAAGTGATTCTAGTGGCATTAGAAAGCTAACATTCATACTTTTTTGTACATATATGGCAAGAAAAATAAAAAGAAAAAGAGACTTCAAAGTCAAATCTTGTATTCTGCTAGTGTTGACCTTCGGTCATTCCAACTTGAATATCTTGAGCTACATAAGTCTATTTGATGAAAATTTAATTTTGGATTCTTGACTCGAAGACCTATAAGTCTACCAAATTTCAGTAGAAAAGGAGCTCATATGATTTTTCTAAGATGACACATGAATTCTGCCAACAAACATGTTTTGTGAAGAAACAAGTCAAAATTACGTCCCAAAGCATCCAAACTGACATCCAAGTTTTTATTTTGGTAATTTAGCTCTTCTAAGTCAAAAGTCAAAGCTTGAAGATTTTGTGCAAGAATATTTCTTCATTTTTAGGAAAATAATTATTGAAATACTTAAATGTAAATTATCTACTTAGAAAATGACTATTTTGTAGAAAAGGGAGTAGGGTTTCTTAGGATATAAAAAGAAAGAGAGAAGGGAAAGAGAAAAACAGCCAACCAAGAGAGAGAAAACACCCATTTCCTCTACAAACCCGAATTTAAGCATTCTTCTTTCTTTTTTATTAGTCGTTCAACAGACATGCAAGGCTAAATTATTTTTCTTGGTTGTAAGGACACAAAAACCTTCGGATTTCAAGAACTGTGAGATTTATTTTACCTTTTCTTTTCAGTTTATATGATGAATGAATATGTTTGTTCTCCTATGCTTATTTCCTATAATTGTTTATTATAATTGCTAGAGTAGACTCTGAGTTATTATTGTGAACAATCTATTGCCAAGTTTGCTATCAAAACCGGAGTTGTGATATATAACTTGTAAAGCAACTGAGATTAATAATTGTAGCAGATCCAGATTAGTAATCTTAGGGAGAACATTTGATCGATCAAATCAAACAAGAACTGCAGACAGTTATGTTGTCTAAATTAATTAACTCATCTAGTTCTCAAGGTTGCCATTGAATTAAAGCCCCGTTTGTTTCCTGAAAAGTAGTTTCCTTTTGGAAAGTGAATTCCGGGAAAGTATTTTTCAATATTTGGTAGTATCATAGAAAATAAGTTGGAAAACATTTTCCAGTGTTTGGTTATGTTATGGAAAATGAGCTGGAAAATAACTTATTAATGTTTTATTTTTTTCAAGTTTATTAAAATAATGAGGAACAAATCTTACAAATTAAAAAGTTGAATGGAAATGAAATTGAAAAAAAAATATAATTTCATAAATTATCTCAGATAAAATAAATAATTCAAAATAATAGAGATCAAATAAAAAATAAAAAAATTAAAAGATGAAGAAATTAAAATAATAATAATAATTAACATTTCATAAATTATTTCAAATAAAATAAGTAACAATCAAAAGAATGAGGACCAAATTTGATAGATAAAAAATTTCAATAAAAAAATAATAAGAAAAAAGAAAATAGCAATTATAAAAATAAGGACCAAAGTTAATATAAAAATTAAATTTTAAGAGATTAAATTAAAAAATAAATATTCAAAACAAAATATATATAGCAATCAAAAGTTTGAGGATCAAATTTGATATAATCAGCAAATAATGACATTTCTAAATTTTTCACAACTTCCGGAAAGTGTTTTCCGCCTAAATTTTCCAGGAAAACACTTTCCTGAAAATCAAGTCAAATTTTCCTTTGACTAGAAAGTGTTTTTCATTGACCAACTTTCCTAATGGCAAACAAACATATGAAAGTTTGGTAAGTGTTTTCCCAGAAATCACTTTCCGGAAAACAAACACAGCTAAAAGGAAAAACACTTTCCTGGAAATCAAGTCAATTTTTTTTTAAACTAGAAAGTGTTTTTCGTTGATCGGAAAGTGTTTTCCGTTAACCACCTTTCCTAATGGCAAACAAACATAGGTTTGGAAAGTGGTTTCCCAGAAACTACTTTCCGGGAAACAAACATGACCTAAATTACTAGTGCGGATACTGTGGTTGTTTGATGGTTAAGATTAGTTATACAACGGATCTGTTAACTAATCAAGTTAAGAAAAGATAAATATTCAGAGTATAAATTGACGTTTTGCTTCCATGATCAGTTCTGATTTCTATAGGTGGACGTTTACTTGTGACCAAGGTTTGTTTTTTTGATAAATTTTTATTTTCTTTGATTTAGTATTGATTGTTTCTTTCTGTTTACTATAGCCATAGATAACTTCACAATCCCCCCCATTGCACATCGTATAGCATAAAAATCTGAACTAAATCTTCCTCGTGAGATCGACTCCTTACTTGCTCTATACTATCTTTTTTATTTAAGCTAGGGTAATTAATTTGTGCGGCCGCAACATCGCAACATACAAGTATCAAACAATCCAAAAGAAATGAAAAAAAAGATCAGGCTCAATCTGCTAACCCCGTGACCATAAGCACATGATTGAGATAATCCTATAGAAAGAAAAGTAAAAAAAAAACATAAAGATCAATTCCTAAAAAAAAAAATTTTGAAGGATTAATTTGGAAAAAAACAATTTTGATTTTAAAGAAGGAGCTAAAAAAGACCAAAGTCAACTTATGTTAACCTTTGAAACCCGTGATCATGGTCATAAGGTTAAAACGAACCGTATAGAAGGCAAACCCAAAAAATAATTAGCAAAATTCTCAAATAAAAAAAAAAGCTCAGTGATGAGACTAAAAAATTAATAAATAAAAAAATTGAGTCAACTTGGATTAACCCACTAGCCCTGCAACCATAGGCATAAGATTGAGATAACCTTATATAAAAAAAAGAAACCACAGAGACCAATTCTGAAAAAATCAAATATTGAAAGATAAAACTGAATATAAATTAATTTTATAAAATGACCTAAAAATGTCCAAAGTGAACCCATGTTAAAATTCAAGACTTGCAACCCTAGTTATGAGGTCAGTACTAACCCATGAAAGGCAAAAAAAAATGAAGAAAAATTCTAAAAAAAAAAAATGCTAAGGGATAAAATTAGGGAAACAAATTCAATTAAAAAAAAGGCATCCAAAACAAAACAAACAATAATAAAGAAAAAGGGGATCAAATTCAACATTAATATATATTAAAATTAATTCTAAGGGATGAAATTAAAAATAAAAATCAATTAGTAAAATGATTAAAAAAATAAAACAAATGAGAACAAAATTTGATATGAAAATCAAATTAAATCAAATAATAGGGATGAAGTTGAAGAAAAAAAATTAATCAAAAGAAGATAAAAAAAAATAATATAAATAACAATTAAAAGAATGATGACCAAATTATATATAAAAATAAATGATAGGACAATTTCATACTTTAGCAAGGAGAAGAGAGAGAAAAGAGGTAAGAGAAGAAAAAAGTTCATTGGGGTCTAACCATAACGTCGCTGCATACATTGTCGTACCACCGATAAGAGGATGTCGATGCGCTTCCAATTCCATCATGGAAAGCGGCGTTTGACCATTGAACATGCTACTCGAAAGGTCCAGACAGTGTCCATAACCATTGTTTTTTTTTTATTAATTATTTTCTAAAAGATCAAGTGACCCTTAGTGTTTCTAAGTATAACAAAAAACACTAAGAGTAAAAGATGAAAAAGGCCATGCAAGGAAGCTTTAATTTTTTTTATATACCAAGGGTAGTTGAGTATTTTAACTGTGTATAAAAAATGTGAAAAGATTTATCTATCTCATTAACATGGTAATAACTAATTTACCCATGTGAAAAGATCAAAATATTATGAATTACTGCATTGTTTTACCCATAAATTTTAGATTTTATTTTAATAAAACATTATTTTTAAATCAAAATTAGCTAAAAATAGTCATTATACAGTAAATATTCAATTCAAAAATTTAAATTTAAATAACAATTCAATCCAAAACATTAATGGATATATGAGATTCCAGGAATGATTATTTTTAAATACTAATATCATTGAACTTTTAACTTTCAAGAATTGACATATAACAATAATAGTAACAAAGTTCCACACTTGAGATCTCGTATTGATGGAGTCTTAAGTTTAATATATTTAATTTTCAATGCTTTTGTATGGCCATCATAAGATTTGAAAGTCTAAATTCTTTAGTGTGTGAAGTATGAAGGGCTATGTGTCTGAAGGTTTGAAGTTTAGGATATATTAAAAGAAAAGCTAAAACATGTGTGGGTTTCACTATAATTCTACGCATAAATTATTGTGAATTACTACAGTAAAATTATCTTTTTACTCTTGAGTGAATAGAATTTAAGCCATCGAGCTAGGGTTTTTTTGGTTTTTTTCTCAGGCTTAGGGATCATTAAAAGATTGTTAGGGGGTGTATGTTTATTTTTAAATTTTTTAACATAGTAAAAATTCTTCTTTGCCCCCCAAGATTAAAAAAAATGTTGAGCTACTGAACAAGGGTGTTCCAAGTTTTTCCACTTTCCATGTACAGTAAAAGAACATTTTTAGTAGTAGAAAAGACAAAGGAGAAGCTTTGCCTTTGAAAGTATTTTGGTATTTTTCACATGAGTATTTTGTGTAATTAAGAAGATCATAGGGGAATTTTAGTATTTTTCACATTTTGTTTTTAAGTTTTTAATAAAAAAGCTGCTGGTACGAGTTCCACATACACCAGTGAGTTGGTGGTGCCTGACCATTTAGGTGGCGGATGTGACACCTTCAATTACAATTTCTCATATGTTTTGTTTTTCATTTCAGTCCCTATTCTTTTAATTTTTTATTTTATTTTTATTTCTTTTATAGTTCCAATCTTTCTAAATCCATCCGTTTTTTGGTTGTGTTTTAGAATATATCCTTTTAGTTTTGATTTTGGTCATTTTCTTTTTTGTTAGAGTTTTATTTGTTTACAATTTAATCCTTTAATTCTAATTTATGTATATGATGTTTTTTGATTCGGTCCTTCTAATTTTAATTGTTTTGTCCCCTTGGCTCTTTTGTCAAAAAAATTTCTAGTTTTTAATTTTACCCTTCAAATTAAATTTATGGTTTTTTTTCCAATAGTAATAATATTTATTTTAGTTTGGTCCTTTTTTGTTTGATTTCTTATTTGTTTTATTTTTCCTTTTGTCAAAGTTCTTATGATTTTTTATTTTATCCTTTAAAACAAGTTTATAATTTTGGTTATAATAATAATAATACTAATAATAGTAATTGTAGTGGTGGTGGTGGTGGTAGTAGTAGTAGTAGTGACAGTAACAATAATAATGATAATAATACTATAAATAGTGATTATAATGTTAATGTTAATGATAATAATAATAGTTTATTATTATAGTAACAATGGTGATGATGATGATAATTGTGTTAATAATATTTATAATAGTAATGATGATGATGATGATGATGATGATAATAATAATAGTGGTAATGGTAGTGGTGGTGGTGTTGGTAGTAGTAGTGGTAATAATAGTGAAAGTAATAATAGTTGTAGTAGTAGTAATAGTAGTAGTAGTAATAATAATAATAGTTTATTATAATGGTTGTAGTGGTTATAATAATGATGATGATGATGATGATGATGATGATAATAATAGTAATAATGATTGTGATTGTGATTGCAATTGCGATAGCAATAATAGTAGTAGTAATATTAATAATAATTATTATTATGATTATAACAATAATAATGATGATGATAGTGATAAGAATAAAAATAATGGTAATATTAGTTATAGTGACGGTGATAATAATCATAACAATAATAATAACAACAATGATAATAATAACGATAATAACAACGATAATAATGATAATGATAGTGATCACGATAATAATATTAATAATAATTATGATATTACTTATTGATAATAGTAATAATGATGATAACTGCAATAATAGTGACAATATTAGTAATGATAATAATAGCGATGAGAATAGTAATTGTTATAATAATAATAGTGATAATTCATCATTCAATGTTAGATTTGATATGAATTAAGTTTCACTGCTTTTCCATATATGATATTTTTTTATATATAATATCCTGGATTACTGGTTTGAAAAGTTTACATAGTTCGACGTTCTCTTTTATATTTTGTCTTATTATTATTTTTTTAATTTTATCTTATTCAATATTGATTTTTGAAAATAAAAAAAGGTCATTTAAATTTTCTCTCAATCTATTAAATAAATCAATTCACATCAAAGTAGCTCTTAAAAATTTATTATCTTGCAAAAAAAATCCTCACATTTTTAATAAAATTTTAAAATATTTTTAGCATAAAAACTAGTAACTACTAAAAACGGTGGAATTTAACCTAATTATTTGTTCATGGTATTTTTTTTTTCAAATAATAACGCTAAGATATGAATAGACACACTTAAATGAAGGGGCAATCACAATTCACGCCCTGCTCTTGTACTAAATGATAAAAGTTAATGAATGAATGAAGGGACGAAAAAAAAAAGGGATAAAAGAGGGAGGCACGTCAGATAACGATGAACAGAACGAGTTGCTACACCCACACATGGCTGAAAGATTACCTCCCCACTCTCCCACTTGACATCTCTACTCCTTTCTTTCTTTCTTTCCCTCCAACAGCTTTGGACTACTACATGTCTACATTACAAATGCATGCAAAGGAAGAGATGAACAAACAAAACGAAACAACATGAGTTTGATGACTTGAGTTCCAACAAGGAATGAGTGTACAAGTAAGTGTCTGCGTCTTTGGGTTTTGTTTGTTTTCTTGTTTTGATTAATAATAAATTTAAAGAGGTGGGTTTTGTTTGTGTCCTAAAATTTGTTTCACTTTTATGGGATATTGGATGGCTTGTAAATTTGAAGCAGCTCCAATTCTCGTAGGTTCTTGTCAGTTCTGTGCACTCTTTGTTTGCTTTCTTTCTTTCACACTGTTCGAGATAATAATAAGCAACTACTTCTAATACTAAACAAATGCTTCTCTACTTACTACGATGCTAGCTAGCTGCCTGCAGGCATTTCTCTCTGTTTCTGTTTCTGGGCCTCTTCGCTTTCAAGGTTTTCCCGCTCTCTATAAAAAAGAAGGAAAAAAAAAGCTTAGCTAGGTACTGTTTTCTGCATTATTTTCCCTCTCTCAATGTCTTCCTTATCTTTTTAACGCGTGATAGCTAGAGAGTTGGTGTGCATGTGATTTGCTTTTCTGTTTGCAGGTTGATATAGAGAAAGTTGGTTCCATTGTTATCTCGTTTTCAAGTGGGGATCAATCAAAAAGATGAACACGAGAGTCCGCACTGCTCTTCAGGCTATGAAAGCTCCTTTAAACCATGTTACTAATAAAGTAACCTCCTTTTTCTTTGCCACTCTTCTTCTTCTTCTTCTTTTTGAGTTCTATTTCTTGTTTTTGTTTCTCTTATATTTCAGGAATTTGAAGGGTTTTTTTTTTGTTTTTTTATCTGGTAAATGATTTCTTTCAATTTTTCAAATGGTTAAATATGGGCTTAATTTTGCAAATCTTTGTAACTTAGCTTTTCAGCCACTTTTTATAAGAAACTGGATTAAAGATAGATAGATAATTAAGCTTCTAGCTCTTACAAAACCATAAAAAGTAAGTACTTTGGATCCAAAAATCTGCTTGGGGTTCTTTCACTCATCTCAAGAAAAGAATATATATGGCTTCTTCTTTTTGCTTTTTTTCTTTATTGGACTCTTCTTCAAGCTTGATTCTGTGTTAATGTATTTATTGTAATTGATATTGAATTTATCAAGAAGGAGAAGATGGAGACTCAAGGGAGCATAACAGTTGGTGCCCATAAACCTGCTGCTAACCGGCGTAAAGCAAACAGGGAAAGGAAATTGGCCTTGCTACAAGATGTACTAAAATTAATTTTCCTCTACAAAACCATTCCAATTCTTTTTATTAAAATTAGAGCTGAGTTGTTTTTATATTTGAGTATCGCTTTGTTCAGGTTGATAAGCTTAAAAAGAAGCTTAGACATGAAGAGAATGTTCATAGAGCACTCGAGAGAGCTTTTACTAGGCCTTTGGGAGCTCTACCTCGCTTACCCCCTTATCTGCCTCTATATGTTAGTATAAATTCCTTAAAATCAATGTTCGGTTTTTCCAAGTTTTGCATCTCTTAGAGGTGTTTTTTTTTAATGATAAACAGTTATTAATGTGGGTACTTATTTGTTTTGTTTTAGGTGTTAGAGCTACTTGCTGAAGTAGCTGTATTAGAAGAGGAAGTTGTTCGGCTTGAAGAGCAAGTAGTGAATTTTAGACAAGGACTCTATCAAGAAGCTGTCTGCATCTCCTCCAAGAAGAATGTGGAGAATTCAAGTGATGCCATTGATAACCAACCATCAACTACTAGACCAAAACATACACGATCAAAATCACTCTCTCTTAATGACACCAACTCAGCAACTTTTGCAGCAAGGCCTCAACCTTCTCTAGCTAGATGCGCTTCAAGTAGAAGGCTGTTTCCCTCTGACCCTATTATTGAGCGCTCGGGGCAGAGTTCTAATAGACCAGCAAATGGAGGAAACCATGTTTCTGGTAAACCCAATTCTCCTTCTTCTCTTGTGGATGATGAACAAGGAAAGGAGAATCGATCATGTATTGCTTCTGCAAAAGTTAAGCAATCTCCGGGTAAGAAGCTGGCAAAAATCATGACTCCAGTGAAGAGAACACCAAACAAGCGGGAATCAGTGGAGAAGAGCATGGAGCCTTCTAAGTTACAGGTACATATTTACTCACCAGTTTTTATGAGGAACCTGCCGTACATTACATTATGGTCTTTGTAGTTGATGATCATTTTTATATTGCTCAGCTCGAATATCCGAAAATAACATCACGCCAAACAAGGTAACGGAGGATATAGTGAAGTGCTTGTCCAGCATTTTCTTGAGGATGAGCACATTGAATGACAAAGCTGTTGAACTCAAGAGCGGCTTTGTCATCTCCTGTTGGTATGGAGGGAATGAAATTCAGGATCCCCATGGCATCTCTGCAGAGTTCAAGATTAGAGATATTGGTCCTTATAAGCATCTTTATACAATTGAAGCTAGCTCAATCGATCTCAACCGTAAACAAATGCCTTGTTTTTGCTCCAGAGATTAAAATAAGTTTGGGCGTCACTTCATTAAAGTTCAAGCAGCTATGGTTTGTATTTTACTCATGTGTTTTCAATAATGCTCAGGTTTCTACTAGGGAAGCATGCCCCTGCAAATTCAGAGGGTCTTACCCATCAGCAAAAGCTTGCTTTCTGGATAAACACTTATAATTCATGCATGATGAATGTAAGATCTCTCTCAAAACAAAATGATAGGCCAGAGATTAATAATATGAACTGCAAACATGCAAACACCGTTGATATTCCAGGCGATTTTATAGAATGGGATACCCGAGACTCCTGAAATGGTTGTAGCTCTGACGCTAACTAGATGATTTCTTCAATGTGATAGACCTGTCCAAAAGCTGCAAAAAATGATGAGATGAAAGCACACGGCATTTTCGGATTCGAGTGGTCTGAGCCTTTGGTTACATTTTCACCCTGTTATGGAAGCTGGTCATCCCCTGCTGTAAGTTTCTCTATGAATTTGGTACACAAACTTGGTCACCTCACCATTTCGTTCTCTTTTTTTTCCCGAAAAATTACCAAGAAGCTGCTCATTTAATGCATCATTATCAGAATCAAGAATAATCGTTGACGATGTAATCCAAAGATTACTTGTAGTTGTGTTTCATCTTTGTGAATATAAGTTGGTAAATGTACTAATGTTTATATATACAGAAATGCAGGTAAGAGTTTACACAGCCTCTCAAGTTGAAGAAGAGCTAGAAGCAGCAAAGCGAGACTATTTACAGGCAACAGTTGGAATATCAAGGACAAACAAGTTAATAATTCCTAAACTGTTGGATTGGTATCTACCAGATTTTGTAAAGGACATGAAATCTTTGCTTGATTGGGTATGTCTGCAGCTACCCAATGAACTGAGGAACGAAGCAGTTAAATGCCTTGAGAGAAGGGGAAGAGATCCGCTCTCGCAGTTAGTACAAGTAATGCCATATGATTTTAGTTTCAGGCTGCTTTTACATGGATAAAACATTCTCCCTTTTGATATCTGATCCTGCCTAAATCTGCTATCAACATTTGAATGCTGGGATTCAGTACATGGATCATGTAGACATATGTTAACAACAAGGGGCTTGAACAACATGGGTGGTGGAGACACCAGATCCACACCACAAACCACACGAGTATATGAACGGAGACGACGTAGGATGACCCAGCCTGTCATGCTTTGGTTGGGAAACTAAGCCTATTTAGGCTTGTCTCATTGTTATTTTATTTAGCCTATTTGGGTCTGTCTCATTGTTATTTTATTTATTTGAAATTATTTATGTTAAACAGTTTGATTTGATGGGCCGAGTCGAATAGCGAGATGTTTTAGGGTTTACTATTTATATGTTCCTCTGTCATTTTGTGAGATAGTTTTGATGATTAATAAAAATATTGCATACTTTGCATATCTCTAATCCCCTTTCTTCTCTTTCTTTGCTTTCTCTTCTCAGCTTCTTCTCTAAAAGCTTCTTTTTTTTCTTGCTTTAATTCTTATTATTTATTGTCCCGCATCAAATTTGGTATTAGAGCATGGCTTTTAATTGTTCTTACAATTAAACGATCCATATGTTTATGTTTAACCCTAGATTGATCTAAAAGAAAAAGAAAAAAAAGCGTACTGTTCTGATTACAAAAAAAAACATTGTTCATCGGCACTGTTCATCATCAACGACAACAATTTTTAGCAGCGGCACCCTGCCATCAGCAACGCTTCAGCCAATCATAGCGGCAGACCCACCACCAAGAAGACCTGCATATCAGTCTCATAGAGCGATCATCAATTCTACATCAACGCTGATCACAACCAACGATCACAACCAAGACATAAGTACACACCGATTTACTGCCTTTAACAACCCACAGCGCCGCAGCCACAACAGGTCTTTGTCTTCAGCAACACAAATCAATGTTACAAACCATCAGCCGCAACCACCACTGACTCGCACCCTCCAGCAACAACACTAGCCGCAACGCCACCATCCACAATGCCCTCGCCTTTAGCAGCGACAACGGATCATGGATTGTGTTGGGGCTGATTTGGGGCTGAATTTAAATACCATATAAGGATAAAAACGTACCTATTATTTGGGCTAATATTGACATTGAAACCTTGAGTATTTGATGGTTGAAGTTTGCACACAACATAAGGCAAGTTTGGGCTTGAAATAGATCATATGATAATCTTTTCTAGGATTGGAATATAATTGGTTTTTGGGGCATATTTGGAGCACTTATTTGAACCAAGATTTGCTTCAATCTTCAACTAAATTTCTCTTCAATTCTTTGTTCTGAATTCCGACGATAAATTTTATGAAATAATTCATTTAAGCTCCAAAAACCTATCGAAACATTAAAAGAAACTTCATTACTAAAAAGCACATCAATTATTATAAAAAAAAAACCCAAATAAAAACAATAAATACATATGTAAAATAAGAGACTTAATGATACTTTTGATGCACAATCAATTATCTCACCAACAAACACACAAAGTGCAGCCAACAAGAAGTTTTATTAAACCAAATTGTCTAACTTACATGTCTGGTTATGTCTTTATCTATTCTAACTCTAGAATTAAATAAACTCTAATGGACCCCCTTAGGTGGACTTATATGATGCCTACTTATAATTGATTCAAATAAGTAATAATAACTCAAAGACTAAGAAGAACATAATAAAAATAATAAAAATCCAAAAATTATCATCCTAAATATGCTAGAATCATATTTGTCACCCTTAAAAAGTCCCAAATAGACTAGGAAATCTGATTTAAAGGTAGAATTAATTCTGAAGTCTTCTTTCCTTGTTATAGCTAGGATAAATAAGGAATCCTTGTAAGAAAAGGATTCTGAAACATTTATGAATCCTTGTCATACTTGGAAACTATGTTGCAGCCCATTAAAGATCTTTATAGACTTAGGAGATTCTCAAAACAAGCTGTCACATCCTTTTAGGAAAAGAATCCCAGCCAAATAGAAAGTTCACAAGTCAAAAGGAAGTAAATAACAAAATTCGTATAGCCTCTGTTGACCAGTGTTGTGGTGCCTTTCCAAAATTTGATTGACCTGAAATTTTAATCCAAGATAGAAAAATATGTCAAGAAACCCCATGTAAAATTTTAGTCTGATCCAACGGTCGGATTGAAAATTATGATTGTTGCCATAAAATTGGATTATTGCACATTTCACGTCAAAATCCGAATTTGACCTTGCCTGGATCGTATCATTTTACTTCAAAAACACACGGTTTTAAACGTGTACTTTGAACCCTGTTATTTTGTTTAAGGGGTTGAAAGTCTTTTTCTTATGAATATATTAATATGAAAAAAGTATTTTACATCAACATTAATATTTATGGAAATGTCTTCTTACACATTATTAATGTTGATTGGAATTACAACCCTGTTATTTTGTTTAAGGGGTCGAAAGTCTTTTTCTTATGAATATATTAGTATGGAAAAAGTCTCTTACATCAACATTAATACTGATTGAAATTTCTTCTTACACATCATTAATTTTGATGGGAATTACCTTTACACATCATTAGAGCTGATGAACAAACAGTAGAGCTATAGAAAACTTTTATATCTTATTTCATACAGAACATTTAATGTTGATTAGAATAACCCTATCATAGTGTCATAACTCATTTCTGGATTATTCTTCAAATTTATCTTTTATCGTTCCAAAATAAAAAAAAACAAAAAAAAACTAGCATTTTGGAAAAAGTAAGTTGGGAGGATTTCATAGGTAGAAAAAATCAAACTATAATTTTGGATGGAATCGGGAGCCTAATTGTACCTTGTCTTACCCAAAACAGTAGAGACAATGCAAATTCAAGGTCAAATAGATTTTCATTTGAAAAAAATGTGTTGCTTTTCTCCAAAATGTTTTCAAAAAAATCACAAAACTTTTTAAATTAATTTCCCCTTTCAAAAAAAACAAAAGAATATTTTGTTTTCATGTATACGGTCAAATCCTAAAAGTTTTCAAAATATGTTTTCATTAAAAAACATTGCATCTTTTCAAAATAAAAAAAAAATTGGATATCATAACTAGTTTAGGATTATCAGTTAGAATTTGGCCAAAATATCAAAAACCCTTCACCAATTCTTTTGTTCATTTTATATTAAGGTTTAGATGTAGATTTTAATATTTAAGGGTGTAAATTTACACTATAGAGTACACCCTTAGGTATTAAAGATACAAAATGCAAAATAAATACAATACTAAAATTTAAACTTTAGAATGGTTACGACTTCACCCAATAAGGTAGAGACTTCCTCACCAAAAGAGATTTGCCTTAGACCTTAGAAAAAAAACCAACGAATTGAAATTTGACTTAGAAAAATAATCAAACAACAATGCAATCTACCTTAGGTAGGGTGCACTAGGGATGATACGTCTTCCCCTTATACAACCAATCCATTACTCGAACTCTCGTAAATCATAGGTTTCCTAATAACCCATAACACTAGGTGGCGACTCTTGAATCTTAATCATAATTGTATGATTAAACCCAAAATCATTTCCTTTCACAACAATACCTTTCAAGAGGCACATTCAGCAACGTCATTCGACCTTGCCCAATGACACATAGTTTTAATGTCGATTGAAATATAGTCAACTCTTAAAGGACTAATTAGTACTTAAAAGTGTATTTTTATCAAGGTTTTATATCATCATTTTGTACTTGAAGTATCAATAACTCTTTAACTAAAGCATGTTTTACATATCGTTCTTTAGGAATGGTATCTGTAAACCGTGAAGATAAAATACAATTCATTAAGGATGGCCTGAGTAAGGGGTCTTTAGATAATCTTCTATTAACCCTTGAGACGCATCGTAGTGGAGATGTGCATCGTGCAATTCATGATTTATGGCCACAATTCCATAAAGAACATGATCGACTTAGTATTGAGAATCTGATTATAAAAGACCTTGTTTGCCAGTTTTTAAGAAAACTATATGGGAAGCATATCCCCGACCCATAGAGGGCGTTTAAGCCGTTCTTGGACGTAAAACCAAGGGAAGATGTCAGTCACAATCACAACTACATATACATACACATGCTTTTTCAAAATAAATAAATAAATAGAGAGAGAGAGAGAGAGAGTGAGACTCCAATTGGCCTACATATAGATGATATGATTGCATTTTCAATTTCTCATCTATAAAATATTTTCTTTCTTCCCTTTATTTATACTCAACCCATACATTCAACAAATATAGAAGTGTATAGAAATGGCAGGTTCCTCAAGTCATCACATCAAAAATATTTGTGTTTTCTGTGGATCCAGTCCTAGAAAAGAAAAGGAGTTTTTAGAATCAGCAAATCATCTTGGTCAGGTACTAGCCATGAAAAAGATTCATTTTGTGTATGGAGGAGGCAACCTTGGATTAATGGGGGGGTGTCAATAGCTGCATTTTTAGGAAGTAGTCAAGTTTTGGGGGTTGTCCCCAAAACTTTAACAAAAGGGGACATCATTGGAAAAACAATTGGAGAGGAACTACAAGTCTCCACAATATCTGATCGATTGAATGCAATGTTTAACCATGTTAATGCCTTCATTGCCTTACCGGGTGGTCTTGCCACATTGGAAGAGATCTTTCATATTTCCTCTTGGGCCCAACTGTACATTCACCATAAACCTATAGGTTTGTTAAATGTTAATGGTTTTTATGATAATTTGTTGTCATGTCTTTAATGAAGAAATATGGAATCACACACAAAGTTGTCACCCCTTATCACCCTCAGACAAGTGGACAAGTAGAGCTTGCTAATAGGGAGATCAAACAGATCTTGGAGAAAATAGTGAACCTTAATAGAAAAGACTGGTCTTTAAGATTTAATGATGCACTTTGGGCTTATTGAACTGCTTATAAAACATCATTAGATATGTCACCTTATAGATTAGTCTATGGAAAACCTTGTCACTTGCCTGTGGAACTTGAACATAAAGCTTATTGGGCTATTAAAGCTTTCAATTCTAACCTTGATGATGCTAGTCGGCTGCGAAAATTACAAATAAATGAGCTTGAGAAAATAAGAAATGATGCATATGAAAATTCAAGAATTCATAAAGCAAAACTTAAGCATTATAAAATATAAAGAGAAAGCAAGAGCATGATCTTGATATGAAAACCAAGATGCCTAAATACATGGCAAATGCCTCCTTTTATAGGCAAAAATTCAGAACTATTGATTTATTAACTAATTGTTGAGTGGGTGGCTACATCTTGACTTGGTAACAATTCTTATCTTCTTGTCTGCCAAAAACATCATTGATAACGTCATAATTTGAACAGACACAAACGTAGATAAGTTTGGTTTCGTAGCCTCTCTAACCTAAGCAATTAAGCTCGAAGGGGTGTTTTAACACCTAATACCCTAAAGTCAACTGACTTGGGAGCTATTAGCCCAAAGCTTGTTACATGGGTTAAGGAGAAAAGTTTAAGGGAATCAAACATTGCATTATCTACGTATTAGTATCTGCAACCCGAGTTACGAAACATCTTGACTTGGTAACAATTCTTATCTTCTTGTCTGCCAAAAACATCATTGATAACGTCATAATTTGAACAGGCACAAACGTAGATAAGTTTGGTTTCGTAGCCTCTCTAACCTAAGCAATTAAGCTCGAAGGGGTGTTTTAACACCTAATACCCTAAAGTCAACTGACTTGGGAGCTATTAGCCCAAAGCTTGTTACATGGGTTAAGGAGAAAAGTTTAAGGGAATCAAACATTGCATTATCTACGTATTAGTATCTGCAACCCGAGTTACGAAGCTCGTAGGGGTGTCTCAACACCTAATGCCCTAAGACCAACTAGTCTGGAAGTCATTAGCCGAAAGCTCGTTACATAGGTTAAAGATGCATTGTGTTTTAAGTTATATGTATATATATTAAAAAAAATAGAGAAAAAAAGAGATAATAATCACAACCCAAGGAAGTTAAAAATAAAATAAATACTATAATTTGTACAAGAATTTACCTCCCTGGCAACGACACCAAAAACTTGACACGACCAAAAGATTGATGTCTTCTCCCAAGTACAGGGGTATCGAAGTAATAAATAACCCGGGAAGACCTGGGTCGAACCACAAGGAGGTTAAGTATATAAATTATAAATAACAACAACAAGGACTTCTATACACTTACGGGTGTAGGGGAATGATTGTCCTAAGGTTTAGTGTTATGTCAAACCCACTTGTACTTGAGCTTAATGTGAACCCGGGAGATTTGGGTGTGGTATCTTACCAAACCCACATAAACTTGGGCTTAACATTTAGCTGAGCCCAATGGAGTTGGGTACCAAGGTTGTTAAAATCACAAGTTGACTCCTAAAATCATATGATTTTACGAGTTAATATGTATATAACATGCAAAATCGGGCTAAAAACTCGAAAACCAGCAAACTCGATCAAACTCGTAAAATCGGTAAACTTGGACCAAATTTACGAGTTTGACAAAAGTAAAAAAATTAATTCACCCCCCTCCCCGTCAGGCCATCACTCATTCACTCCCTAGTCCCCAGCCTCCCCTTTCCCCTTTGCCCTTTCTCAAATCTCAAGTTCCCAACCCTAACTGGTTCCACAACTCTCTCTCTCTCTCTCTCTCTCTCTCTCTCTCTCTCTCTCTCTCTCTCTCTCTCTCTCTCTCTCAAAAAACACTCTTTTTTTTCTTTACTTTGTTTGCCTCTGTTCTTCCTCAGGTCTCCACTCTTCATCTTATGTGCTTTCACATCTCGCCTTTCTTTATCGGCATACTTGTTTCTTGAAGACTTGTTTCTGGAGACGGGTTTGCTGAAAAAGTCAGACTAAACAATTTATGCACCTTAATCCTTATGTTCCATTTAAGTTCTTCTTTTCTTCCCTTTTTCTCTATTAAATTTAACTTAATTTAATAGAAAACTATAGGTGGAATTCAAGCCTGTTTTGATTGCTACTGGAGATTTACAGTTTTTCATTGAGGTTTTCTCAACTCTCTAGCTTAAAATTTAAAATTTTTTCTTTGTTATTAGTAATATAAAATTTATGTTTGTTCAATCAAAACTAATTGATTCTTTCTCTTTTAAAATATGTGATCTACATAGTATTTTATTTTCTTAATTACACGAAACATAGTGTTTAGTTTATTTATATGGTGGGATCCATGTATATTTTAATCTTTTTTCTTTCTCAACTTTTACTAGCTTGTAAGAGAACTTGAAATTCCAAGACAAGGTTAATTTAAATTGATAGACAACTAGCATTCGGATCTCTCTGATGACTATATTGTAGCTATTTGGCACCAAAGCAAACATTAAACAGTTTGCATTCCAATCAAAGTAAATGACCAAATGGAGATAGAATTACGATGGCATTGCTTTATAGCCTAGTTACTATCAACTACCAAGCTTAGCCAAATGATAACTCTTTTCTAACACGAGGAAACAGTCACCTTCCATGGAACCCAATGGGCCTAATGCCTTGAAGAATGAGAATATTAAAGGATTTACCAGCTCCATGTGGTTTATTAGGGAGCTGTATTGAACTTTAAAATCTAATATGTTCTTTTAGTTCATAACTGGTATCATCCAGTGTCTTATGCTTTAAAAAAATAGGAGTCCAGAAGGACCTAATTTTACCTAAATAGAAAAATGGTAATTTTACCTAATTTTACCTAATGCTTTAAAATGTTTTTTTGACAATCTTGTTGTTGGTTATAGTAACTTGAAAGACCCAGATATTTAGGCTAAACACACATAGCTAAGTCAATATATATATATATATATATATATATATATATATATATATATATATATGACCCATGAATAAATTTCCTCCAAATATTCCATATGGCGAAGAAAAACTAAAATTTGGCCATATTGAAGTGCTGTTCTTCTTAGGCTCACAATTCAACATGCGAAATTCATAGAAAATAATTTACAAACCCCATAAATTAATATTAAAAATCTAGTAATCACCTCTTTCACATGAGCACATGCAATGTCATAGACACGTTAATAAGACCCTTCTGTTATTTATATTTACAAGCATGCACTTCACTGCAAACCGAATAAAAAAAATTGAATGTTAAAAAAATATATTTTGTAAGAAATCATTTAACATTATTATTAAATAGGTTAATTTTAAAAAAATTTAATCTGATTCTTTATTTAATTTAGATTTAAAATTAAATTACATGAGAATTGTTTTAATATGATATAGTTAACTTGGTCGATCCAAAAATAACTTAGAAGACCAGTAAAAAATATCTAAGAATGAAATTAAAAAAAAATTAACAAGAAAAGAACTCTCAATCTGACTTTTTCCAAGTAGGGTTTAAAATTAAACTATATAACATAACCCAGATGATTTAGCCGATTCAAAAGCAACCCATGGATAAAAAATATATAAAGTTAAAGTTGAAAAAAAATAAAATTAATATAAAAAACTTATCGATTCAATTACTTATTTAGTCTGAATTTAAAATTAAACTAATTAAAAGTAATGTAGTCTATTTATACTATTAAAACGCAACCTTAATAAAACAAATTTGAGGATGAAAGCTTTTAAAAAAAAGAACAAACTTGAAAGAGACAAAAAAATAAAAGAAGGTTAATTTGGGGGAAAAAAGGGAACAGTGACAAGTTTTTTTAACAGCGAAACGTAATAAGCAAATTTTTATGGGGTAGATGCGAGCATTTTTGTGGCTTTTAAACTTTAAAGGCTAGGTACATCCTTGGCCAGTTTAGTAGATTCAAATTAAGTACTTTCATTAACAGGTTTTAGGTATACTTACATTTAAGTTAAATGTTATATATATATATATATATATATATATATATATATATATATATAAAACAAAAATACTTCAAGAATACACATGGAATATTAGATTAACAAGATCTCCAAGTTAATTTCATTTTAAAACTATAATTCAATGACATGTGTATATTTTTAGATTTTTTTTATTTAAAAATATTTTTCTTTTTTTTTTTGGGATTCAAAGTTAAAATAAAACTAAAATCTCATACGTATATGATATCTTATGCACCCAAAAAAATTATGATTATAATAAATAAATATGGTCACCAAATAGGTCAATTACTTGATATCTCTGAGTTAGGGTGTCAACTCCCCCTTTTATTATTCATATGAAAAACAAAGGAGTTAGTCTTTTTCTTTATTTACATTTCCCATCTTTTTTTTTAATTCCCCACTTTTATTTTTATATATTTTTTAATTTTATCCTTCAATATTTGCATGATTTTGAATTTATATTAATAAATATTTCAACTAACTTTTTATGAGGTTATTCCAATATTAAACAAAAAACTTGACATTTGATTTGTGCTCGATTTTATGAAAATATATTTTTTGTTATTGTATAATTAAGTAAAAAATAGTTTTTTAAAAAAACAATTATTAAACTAAGTGGAGTACATAGCCTGGATCATGGATTTAATGGGTAAGCCGTGTAGCCTAAGTCAATCAAATATGTCATCGTCTCAATATTAAAAAAGAAGAAGATAATTTTGAATATTTTATCGAAGCCAAACCACATTTTTTAATGGTCATCCAAATTATCTTGAAACCCGCTAAGTTGACTTGGTCATGTCATAACAGCTTCCACACAACTTAATTTTAAGATTGAAAGGTTTCAAGGTTGACTCGCTGGACCGAATTCAATGATAATATCGAATAGATCCAAATGCCCTAGACATTTTTTATGTTTAATTTTTTTATACATCCAAAAGAGCTAGGTGCTAACTTAATTAGTTCCCTATTCATATGAACAATGAACCAAGTGACCCTTATTTTTTCATTTTCAATTTTTTTATTTCCTTTCAATTAAGTCTTTTTATGGCCTAATTAGCTAAAATTAGTTTTGAGATTATAATAAAATTACCCAAGTAAAACACAAAGGACTGAAATGTCAAGAAAAATAAAAAAAATCAAGTCTGATCCTAAATTCATGACAATTTTTATTTTGATACAAAAATTCATTTTACTCATGTTTTAATCTCTAAATGAGAGCGAGAGAGCCTTGTCGGAAAATAAAGATAGAGAGAAAATAATTGGCTATCGTCAGCAACAAAAAGTTTCAAGTTAAATGTTAAAATGTTTTTTTTTTATGATAGGTATTTAATGGTGATAGTTTTTGGTAATCATCTTGTTAAAAAAAATAAATTGGGGCTTTGGAAAGATTTATGATGTTGGGTTGATATCTGGGTTTGTAACTGATTTCTTGCTACTTTAAGAGGATAAATGGGTTTATTAAGGTTTGTAAGGTGTTTCTCCATGTTTTTTCATGTGAAAAGTTGGTTCAAAATGGTTTGTTTCGTCCAAAATATGCAATTCGATTTTCTGTCCAGTTTTTGGGCACTTTGATTGTCAAAAACTAGGCAAAAAAACAACACCTTATTTGTCACCTTCATAAAAAAAAAATAAAGCCAAGTCAAGCTCTAGGGCCTAGCCTCCTACCTGGAGGGCCTTTTTTCTTCTTCTTCTTCTTCTTTTTCTTTTCTCTTTTTATATTTTTTACTAAACAGGATAATATGTTAATTCACTCCCTTTAAAATTTTGACAAGGTTCTCAAATAATATTATAATTTTTTATTTTAATTTAAACATCTTTTTTTCAATTATTATGTATTTGATGCAATGACAGCAACAATAAATTACTCATGAAAATTCAAATAAAATTAGTTTTTGTAAAATTTTAAAGAATATTTAAAAATAATCTTATCATATTTGTGATTTTCTTAGCTTAAATCACATACAAAATATAAAAATATTTTTTTATATTTATTTTTACATTAAAAACTCTTTTGATCCCTTTACAATATATCACTGGCATGTAAACTAGTACTAATTATTTGATAAGTAAACCATTGAATTTCCTTTGCATAAAGTGAAGTAGGGGTGATCATTTTCAGTTCAATTCGGTTTTTATTAAAAATAACTAAACTAAATTAAAAAAAAAACCAACACCGACCGGTTTTGGTTTTTTAGGACAAAAACCGGTTCAAATCGGTTTGGCTATGTTTTTTTGGTTTGGCTCGGTTTTTTTCCGGTTTGGCTCTGTTTTTTCCGGTTTGGGTTTGGTTCGGTTTTTTCAATTTCAGGCTTATAAAATCAAACCGGTCAGTTTTTTCAAAATTTTAATCAGTTTTTTTCACAGTTTGATTTTTTTAATTATTTTTTTCTGGTTTAATTGATTTTTTAATTTTTTATCTCACCACCCAAATGAAGATAAGCGTAGAATGATTAGCTACCACTTTACTATTCTACTCTGCTTTGGAACTTGGTTTGTTTTTTAAGTAAAGATTCTATTTAGTAACGTGGTTAAATTTTTAAAGTGAATTTAAAATTTTTTTAAAAAAATATTAAATTAATATTTTAGATTTTTTTAATAATTTTAATGTATTGGTGTAAAAAATAAAAATTATTTTAATATATTTTAAATTAAAAAATACATTTTATAGAAATACTCTACAAATTAACACTAACGCAAAGTACAAATTGATGATAGTTCATATAATACATAAGAATTAAAAATGCGGTGCTGAATCCGTTGGCTTTTTTTTTTTTTTCCTTTTTTCCTTCTGACGGTCCGAAAGTTTATGTGGATCAGGCAATTTTGAAAAAAAATAATCCCCTTTTCTCTTCCATGCATCTCCCTTTCATGCGTCTCCATTTTTGCTCGAGGATGATTCTTTTTTTCTTTTTTTTTTGATTTACGTGGGGTGTCCGGGCCAGCTTGCGCGCACCACGACTATTCCTCATAGCCCACTGGATATCCTGCAAGCCCAGGAGCAGGTTAGGCACCGCGGGGATGACAGGCGTGCACATAGAGGGTCGAACCCAGAACGGGGACGGAACAAGTCAGACGATTGACCACAGCAGCTAAGCCCTCGAGTGCAGGATGATTCTTTTTGCTCTTACACAGCTGGGTTTTTATTTTTTAAGTAATTTTAGGGTTTTTTAGAGTTAGAAATGTTTTGAACTAAAATATTCTCCAGCTCATAGTCACATTGCTCCCGACACTGTAATGGAACAAGGCATGTCAAATGTTTTCTTTAATACTTGAGGTTTTTACTCCTTTTTTTTTCATTTTGATATTTTATAATTTTATATTTTAGTCCTTAAACTTTATTTTCATCACATTTCAATCCCTGAGTATAACTCATGAGAGATAAAATCGTTAGGAAATTAAGAGGAGAAAGAAAGAATTCATCCACCATTTTCCAATCATAAAATGTCTTAATTTGAAGCCAATAAGCTCATTTTAAAGACAAAAATTCAATGATGATAGTGTTGCTCATCAATAATGTTGAAAAAAATAGATAATACCCATAAACTCGATTTAATTTTTTATTTTTGGAGTAATTTCAAGGAGTTTTGGGATTAGATATGAAAGAAATTTTTTTCTAATATGTTTTTCGGTCAAAATAAAAAAAAAATTGAGCTTCGATGGCAAAAAAATTGACCAAGGTTTTCCAGCCATTAAAGGTGCCCCAAACATTTATTACATCAGATTACACGTGTCCTTTCATTATATAAAAAAGGTGTCAAGCACAGGAGCTTCTGTGCCTACTGCCTAGGCTTTCCTATTTTGAGACCAGACGCAAAGGCTCATTCTTCCAAAACCATAATTGTTTTTATTTAAAATAATTTTTTATTTAAATAAATAATCACAAAACTGTTTAAAAAATCATTTGATTATGTCCTATTTTCTAAATGAAATTAGATCATTTATAATTATATTTGCAATAAATTTTTTAATAATTATATATAAACCTAATAAGCAATGTGTTCTAAAACAATTCCACATGAATATCCAATGAGACCTAAATGTGTTTTTATTGTTATTTTTATATGGTTTTTGTGAATTAATTATTCTTTTTTTTTTCATACAGCCATAAAAAAAATTATGAAAACTTTTTTTTGCTTAAAAAACATGCTTCTAATAAAAAAAAATCATCCAAAAACAATTAATAATGAAATGGGAGTTTTGCCTCCATAAATAAATTTTTTCACTCCTTGATTTAAATTATTGTGATTTTTATAAATATTTATTCTAATTATATCATATTTTTATTAAAAAAACAAACAAAAAAATCATCATGGGTACTTCAACTGAAGAAATACATTTTCTCCTCCATAATATAAATATTTATTTTAATTACTATATAATTAAGTAAAAATCAACTTTGAAAATTATCTCACAACACGGTAAATCTAGTATCTTCTAGATACTAATCACAGTACTAAAACTTAAATAAAGAAATATATTTTCTTCTTGTAATCATCAAACCTATTGCTGGCAGATAAGATGCGCAAAAAGTCAAAGTGCAAAGGAGTTGCATTTTGCTTTCGGAAGCAATGTGGCAAATGGCTACAGTGTAAAGGAATGGCTCCTCTCCGAATTGCCACTTCAAAGCAGGAACAGCTTGGATATATCTTATTAATTTTATAAATTTTAAAATTAATAATTATATAAGTCTTCAAAGTTCATCATATAAGCAATCACAGTGTTTGAATTTAAGATCATAAAAAAAAACAAACCTTTTAATCTCAAGTTTTTACCACTAAACCATCATCTAGACAGTTAACACTTAGTTTTGGTGATAAAGGTGATGGTTTCTCCTCTTAAAAGTTTTTTTTATTATTCAATTTTATGGTAAATTAAAAAATGATTATGAAACTTCTTGTAAAATCACAAAATAATAAATAAAATATTCAATTTTTGATATTGAAAAAAGTGTAATTGGAGCAGTAATTTATTTTATGGCAGCTTGGTATTGTGCGTGGCTGTGTGTGTGTAATACAAATACCTTAGAGAAGAGTACCCTAATTTCTGTCGGCATCAACTCTTTTTCCCCTAATAATTTTATTGTAAAATAAAAGGGAAAATTTATTTTCCATATTGAGAAATTCTTTCTTCGGAAGGCAAATTTATATTTTCCATAAATAAATAAAGGCTATATAGGGAGGCACCGCGGGACAAGTTTAGAGAGCAGCTTGAGGCAAGAAAATGCTGCTCGGAGACGGCTGAGGAAGGAGATTGTATCAATAGTCCTAAATATTCTACCCCATCTTATCTTATCATATCAGATTCTTCCTTCTAAAACCTCTTACATGTTGCTTGTTCAGTTCTTGGTGAATTTAATTATTACTAGAGAGAGCTCAAAACAAGAAGAAAATCCTGCACAAGTTAGCCAAAGATGCGGAGCATGGCGAGCTCCAGCTCCAATAAAGGCATCGCAGCCATTGTAGGCGTGGGACCGAAGCTCGGCCGGACCATTGCCCGCAAGTTTGCCCATGAAGGCTACACGGTTGCCATCCTTGCCCGTGACTTAGGTACTTATCTAGCTAGCTCTCTAGTACTCTATCTGCGCACCTGTTTTTGCTTCCAAGAAAAAGAAGGGAAACTCAAGATTATTATTATTATTATTGAACACCATTTTATAGCGAAACCTGAAATAGCAAGAGATTGTGCAGCACTATTTTCTACACACATGCCTGCAGTTTTTTTTTTCTTCTCTAGCTAGACAAGAAGAAAAAGGAATTACTAACAATTAGTTTTTACATGTGTTGAGATTATTAGTAATTGTTTGACATTTAAAACATGCAAGTGAAGAAACAAACTTGAAAGTGCAGTGAATTAAGACTTGTAGGGGACAGAAGAGAGGGTTTTGAGGTAATTAGATATTGTAGTGAGAGATATGGGGTTTTGTAGGGAGGCTATCAAGATTTGCAGATGAGATAGCAAGGGAGGAGAAATCTCAAGTTTTTGCAATCAGGATAGACTGCTCGGATTCAAGAAGTGTGAGAGAGGCATTTGAAGGTGTTCTTTCACTTGGATTTGTAGAAGTACTTGTGTACAATGCGTATCAACCAGCAGTCTATCGGCAACCCACCAACTTCACCCATATTCCCGCCGACTCTTTCGAGAAGTCCCTCGCTGTCTCCTCCGTCGGTGCCTTCCTTTGTGCCCAACAGGTATTGCTTAATTTTCTATCATGACTTTTCCCAAAACCCAAAAGCTAAGCCTGTTTATAATTCCGTTTTCAAGAATTTAAAGGCTTCTTCTTCTTAATTTGTTCATTATTTCATGTGGGTTATCTTGATGGAAATACGTTAGGTTCTTCCGGGCATGGTGGAAAGAGGGAAAGGGACAATTCTATTCACGGGTTGTTCAGCTTCTTTAAATGGCATTGCTGGTTTCTCTGAGCTCTGTAAGAACTTCCTATATAAAGAAATTACACTTTTTAAGTCTTTTATATCTATATATATTATCCGTCAATTACTTGTTTATTTGCCACCAACATACAGGTTGTGGAAAGTTTGCCTTGAGAGCTCTATCACAATGTTTAGCCAGTGAGTTTCAGTCTCAAGGTGTGCACGTTGCCCATGTTATCATCGATGGTGTGATTGGCCCTCCTAGGTTGGTAATTTAATGTTTATTTATATTATACTTTCCATTAAACTATATATGTATATATGTATGTTTGTATGTATGTATGTATGTAACAAGCCTATAAAATCCGTAATCATAAAAAACGACTTTATATAAGTAAAGTAAAACAACAAGATGCTGAGAAAATAGCAAGATTCTAAGTTCTTTGTTCTGCTTTCGGCTACAAAACTTATACTTTCATCACATGTTCATATACCAACCGCAAAGAGAAATGAGTTTGATAGTTGCCTTGCCTGCCTATGTAGACTATCCCACTACTACTACTACTTCATCATGGTAACGACCACAATAAATGGATGGAATATTATTATTATTATTATTATTATTATTATTCTTGTTATTATCTGTCAAACCAACATGCAAACCAGGGAAAGAGATTTATAAAAAACTTGGTTGGAAATTATTTACTCCATGAAAAGGGGCCATAAATAGTTGTCAATATATATAGAGTGACGATGATTAGCAATTAATGAAAGGGAAGGGAAATTGGCAATTGCAGGGGACCATCAAGCTCTCAGAGAACGTCAGTTGGGGAACAACAACAACAAGAACAACAAGGTATGGGTGGAATTGGAGAGATGATGATGGACCCAGACTCGCTGGCTCAAACCTACTGGCATTTGCATGTTCAAGACCGGACTGCTTGGACCCAGGAGATCGACCTCCGTCCCTCTTACTCCATCAACCCCGGATTCTACTAGTCCAATGCTACCTCGCCAAGATTTCCCTTCTATCATTCTATGATCGTCGTTATCACAATCGTGATCTGTTTCTTTGATCTGCTATGCTTTCTCTCTTTATGCTTGGTTATCATCGTTGTTTATGGTTCTTCTCCTATTCATAAGGCCACGCTGTTTTATCCCTTGGTCATGTGATGATAGGTTCACGGTCTCTTTCTGAATCCTCTTGGAGGATGCATCCACGTAGAGAGTCCCGGAGTCTCTCCAAGTGGGCAGAACTGGACAGTGTTCAAAGTTACCGTCTCTTCTTGGGTTTTGAAGCCCTTCCACTTTAGCACCTTCGGGGCTTGAGTGGCTTGTACATATATTCTCTTCAAGTGTGAAGAAAGAACTGGTTTTGGTGATTATCATGCTATATTGAAAGCTTAATTTTCTTTTCTATACAGTAAGATTATCTTTTATTTTTAGTGTGCAACTAGCGTCACGTCAAGGCCCCACAGGAGAACCAAGCTGGGGCTGAGGGAGGCAGGAGGGGCACAGAGGTTGAATGGATATTCGAGTGACTTCGTGTCCTGATTTAGGACACTCAAGCCTCATGTACTTGTGTATGACCTAGGAATGACAATTGCATGCCTCTCTATAAAGGTTCCCCTATGTTTATTCGAATCCGTATGGTGGAATTTTGCTCCTGTGAAAACGGGGTTGTGGACGGGTCAATAATATCTTGATCGATTTTGTTTGATATGTGTAGGATATTCATTGTTTTTAATAGAATATATATACTCTATTTAGCGAAAATTAATCATAAAAAGGAAGTTAAAAATCATTTCCTGTGAAAATAGAGATGGCGACAGAGGATGCCATTTACTTCCCACATACAGGCTACAAAGTCCACTCATCACAACAAGACAAAAGAAACGGTCTCGTTCCCATCAGCCAACTAGAACCAGATAAAATGAGAGGGAATAATATTAGGGCAAAGTTTCACCAAGTGTAAAGACACTGGGATAAGCAGTGGAGCTTGCAGTCAAAGGGTTCACACGTAAGGTGCTGGTGGAAATATTTCCTTGGAGAGCCGTCATTTTGGTGGTACAAGGGGCCCTCCGCCCTTGTATTGTTTATGGTGTGTGATGTGTCATGCCCACAATACTTGAATGATGCAGGCATGGCTCCCACTCCAATCATTCGATATCACTCGAATTTGCCCTGAAAAGTTTCAATAACGCAGCCTATCACGACTCTACTCGACATATTTCGTGGTTTGGTTACGATAGGGACCCTTCCCTCTTAATGGTTGATCAGGAATCTCTCTTTTATCTCTTGAAATAACTTTAATTCTAAGAGCACAGTTGCAATTAGGAAGACAACTACGTGGGTCAGTAACGAGCTCAACAAGTTGCATAGCTCTTGGTCTAATTCTTAAAAGGATTAGGGTTCGGTATATAATTCTCAAACGATAATAGCAAAATGAAGTGTGAGGGTTCAGATAGCATTGCTCCTCCACACAATTTTTGCTGCGTGATTGAATTCTATCGAGAATCCCTTTGGAGCACACTAGACTGTATCAATTCCAACCAACATGGACGACAGTGGCTCTATGTGATAAGAATCGTTAAAGCTTAAAAAGCACAAATTTCCTTGGCGAATTCTAGGAATAAAAAAGGGAATGAAGTTTCATAACTCCACGACCGACGAGAGAGATTTGGACGCATTTGCATGCCTCATCCAACTATGGCAAAAAAAGGAATGTGTATCTTCTTGTTCATGTCTTCATTCATGATGCAATTATAAAAGAAAAGTGTTCACTTCACCAGATGACGTTTGAACAAAATGTTTGTGCAAAAGGGACGTTGTTAACTACCATAGCTCGCACCAATTCCCAGGCTTAGAACTCTGACAGACCATGGAATCAAGCTTTGGGTTCATAGGCAACGGCAAAAGTTACCTCATGAATGCATGATGGATGCAATCTCATGGATAGCTCTCGCAGTTTGCAGGAAAGGAATATGCTATTTGTTTTTTTTAATGAGAATAGGTCAAGCCATCAACACAAAGCTGTGGTTGTTTCCTTCACGCCATTTATCTCATTTCACGATCATCGCATATATCACTGATACATAATCAACAAAATCCATGCCCTGCTATTCTGTTCTCTTAACCTGGTAAGCCCTTGACGGATGAATGCAAATGT
This sequence comes from Populus nigra, assembly GCF_951802175.1. Taxonomy (NCBI): domain Eukaryota; kingdom Viridiplantae; phylum Streptophyta; class Magnoliopsida; order Malpighiales; family Salicaceae; genus Populus; species Populus nigra. The sequence continues at coordinate 13,389,841 of NC_084856.1, forward strand.
AGTTTCATATATCAAATGTGTGACTAAGATGTATCAACCAGGTGGGAAAATACTAACCGGAGCAAAACTTGGTTACTTCTGGCCAACTCAGCTTTCATATCCCACATGATGACTTCTCAACGATGAAAACTCCTCCTTTCAAACTTCTAGCTAAAAGTTTGCATAGTCATAATTGGTTCTACTGTTTTGACTAAAACCCTGATATTGTGCATGCATCACAATTGTATCGGCATAGGGCCTCCAAGTAGGCAATGCCATCACAGTTGAAGAGGAGTCTGTGTCATATCGAGAGGAATGGCATGGCACACTCCTTTAATGAGGTTCTATTTGTGATATGCATTGGGTAGTACATGCATAAGCCTGAAGAGTTGGGCCCATATCCACATTGATGTTTCCTCGTTTTCGATGTTTCCAAAAAGTTTTAGATCCGTGTAAGTTCATATTTCTGTTCACATCCAGTGATGCCAGGGCCTGCTGGTGATGATTTTTAAATGTTCTGCAATGTGTCTCTTCTACATCCATCAATACGCTTCCTCTTTTCTAGTTCAGTCATCTTTCTCATTTGAGATGGTCTTCTGTGATGGGCCCGTTTATGACACTTTGCATCTGTCAACATTGTCAATGACATGTGGCATAGATACTTTAGAAGAATGAAAATTCATTTACAAACTCTATGCATACCTCCACTTTCAGACCATGCCATCGCAGATTTCTTCATTGTTCTCATAAGTCTTGCCGCTGTACCTCGTTTGTGCTTTTCAGCAAGGACTTTCTGTCTTTCCGCTTCATTAATCCAACACTATATACCCATATGGACGAAGAAGAAATAAGAACGCCAACACATTAGAAAATCAATACTAGAGAAACTTCTTGTCTTATCATATGACCACCTACTTGTCTGAAAGTTCTCAATTTGTAGAGATTCCGGCCTTTCACAAGCAGAGGAGAAAGTGGAGGCAGTTTCTTAACTCCTTTACTCCACAGCACTTCAACCTTGTAAGCAATCATCAATAAAAAAGATAAGTCACCAGAAACTAAACTAGACTTTGCAATGAAAACCAGTAAATAAAGAGTGGAAGGCAATTATCATGTGCCCACAAGGGTAGATCAATATTTGATAATCACAGCAGCTATGGACCCTAGGGTAGCCAGACAGAGGTCACGTGGCACCCAAATCAACTTAAGTTTTTCACCAGAGAACTTAGACTTACCGTAAATGTATGCTGTTGTTTGGCAGAACCATAGCTTTCCTTCACAACCCTGCCTGCTACAGTTCTCCTCCCGAGAATCTTCCCATGTCTTGTCACTTTGTTAAATCTATTTAACACCAAAACCTTGATCAACAAAGCAATAGAAAATTCACAATCCAAAATTAAACATCATAATGTAAGAGTATATGGCATTAAAGGAAATGGGACAACTGAGTACTTCGAATAAACTTTCTGCACAAACATGACAACATCTCCTTTACAGACATCACCTGATTCAAGTAACAAACTGCAAATTACCTCCACAGAAACAAAAGGTACATGCACAAACACTACAAAAAAAAAAAACAAAGATTACCTCTACAATTTATTAAAAACGACGACCTTGGATAAAGTTCTTCTCCATTTTCATCCTTTAACCTGAATACAAAATACACTATGGCATTATACCCAGTTAAACCCAACAAGGGCATTTTAGAGGTGGAGATGAGTTAATTACCTCCAATGCTCCTTGATTCTCTGAATACAGACCGCCTTGGTTCCAGCTAGCCTAAGTCCATAATGGCGTAAATAGGCTTTACAATGCTTTAAATATAAACCCTCTAATTCATTCCCTTCTGCACCATATAAAAATTACAAATTTTTTTTTAAAAAACTCACTAATCCACCACCAAAACAAACATCTTTTCACATTTCCATTTGAGTCTCATTCAATAGAGTTGGTGTAATTATCACTTGCAATTTTGATTCGTAACTAAAATCAATTGAAATCCACCTTTAAGAAGAGAAATGACTCTTTCGCAGACTGACTCCTCCTCCTCGCCGCCGTCCTCCTCTTCGTCGCTGTAATTGCTTTCATCCCCACTGTAAATAATAAAGGACACCAAAAAAAAGAGGAAATTAATGAGAAATAGCGCCAATTATTTATAGATAGTAAATGAATAATCGATAGTGAAAATAGGACCTGATTTCTTCAACTTCATCATCATCGCTACTTTCTTCTGATGATGAACTGGAAGAGAGGCAAACGACACGGCGTTTGCGCTTCCTGTCGCTGTCAGACGCCATGTCTAAGAGAGAATTCTTTGCTGCAATAAAATTTGAATTCTGGGAATCCTCGGGTTTTGAAAAAATAAAAAACGACCGTCACGGAATTCAACGACACGTCACTCGAATGAACGGCCCAGCCCATTATTATTATTTTGACAATAATAAGGTGCGTGCAGTGGTTGTCTTTTTGTTTTTATTTTTATTTTTTAAATAAAAACAGAAATTTTTTTTTTTTTTAGTTTCTCACCCAAAAAGAAAATCAAAATCAATTATTATAATCACAAATTTTCTAAGCCATTTTGTTTGGTTTTGAAACATCTTAGCAAAGGTTTTTAGGTTAAAAAAACACAATAAACGAAATTTTCTTCAATATTTTTTCGTGTTTGATACAGATAAAAAAAAGGAGTAAAATATTATCAAACTAATTTTAAGTTTTTTTTAATTAATAATCGAAATACTATTTTCTTAACCGATAATTAATATTAGCTTCTTTTCCGCAGTGATATATTTCTCAATGTCTTGCACATCCATCTCCCCCATGCTTTGTTGCTCGTGGAATTCAAGGCGGCGATTCCATGGATTTTAGCCTTCCATTAAACATCGGCGGTGGCATTTGCACAAATTAACTCTTTACTAGAAAGCATGAACGTAGAAATGATACAATTCAATCATGGACTGAGACTAGTCCAAAATGTACGAACATCAAGTATCTCCTAACAAATTCAAGAAATATTCACCTGCAACTAAATTCTTAACTACAGCTTTACAGTGGAGATTTTGAATGCGCATGCTACATTTGGCTAAACTAGCACAAGCATTCCATTCTAATAGTATACAAGGTTGTGCCGCAAAAATAAACTGGTCTAAACTTTAATCTCTCCCGTCCCATAAATTGGAGGGCAAATATACCTTTATATCCAGTTCTGGGATTGGTATTTTGGTGCCTCTCACCCTTTTTCCTTTTAATTCGCTAGCTTCAGGGTACAGCCACCTCCCTCTTGGAGCATCTAAATCAGCTTCAAAACTTCTACTGAGCTTTGGCAAGAATCCTGCTAGATGCCCCACGCAACAATTTGACAAATCCAAGGAAACTCAACTTTCCATCGGTGTGCCGAATCCAATCATGTAGAACAGCATGAAGAGGAACAGAAGGGCCAAGGCCAAGTTCCTGAAAAATGAGATTGATTAGCCTCTGCTTTTCGACATGCCATATTCTGCTACAGTCACATTTAAGATGCAGAATTTGCGCAAGCAAATTAATGCTATCAAGTATATAACTAACAAGAAGCCTCTCTGCAAAGAGTTCCTTGTAGGGCTGGAGAATGAGAGACAGACATACCGATGCAAGCTCCTCGATGACAATGGCCCTGTTCCCATCCTTCTCAAACAGTTCATAGGCGCAACGGGCACGTTGCTCCCATCGTTCAAGGGCCTCTAGCTGATGGACACTTAATGCAGCCGCACAAAATTCCTCAAAATCCATCCTTCTGTATTGAAGTGCATTGAGCTGCAATAGACAAAAACATGCACCAGTTAGCAAGGAGGATTAGAAACCAAAAAAGACAATATAGGTGGAAACACCTACTGATGCTATAAAATCAGGAATGTGTGAGTCCTTCATTGCATCTGTACCATTTTTCATCAAGGCCTGACAATTGAAAAAAAAAAGTACTAGCATTACTAACAACAGAATGAGTCAACAAGAAACTGAAACCATGGCACTCAAAAAGCAACCAACCGCTTTGATATTTTCTAAGCTTATTGCATCATTCTTGTTTGGTTCTAAGAGCGCAAACTGCTCCTTCAAATAAAACAGCTCATCCACAGTCAACGTTTTAGATAGAGCCTGCCAAAATGCCAACAACAAAGTTCAATATAAAATCATTAGGATATAGCCATCAAGGATCACGGCACACCAAAAAACTCTCGAGTAATTTGATTAATTATAGCCCTGAAATTGCTTAATAATAACCAATTGCAAGAAATATTACATGATTGTTCAATGACAGCTTGAAAAAATAATTTCTAAACTGAATTTATGGAGCCCATTAAAATCATTAATCTTGCCCATGCAAAGCTAAGCATATCTCAAGATTGACAGTCCTTTTAATTGAGAATAATGGTTTATTAATAGCAAAATCGAGATGTATCAAACAAACTTCTGGCAGGCACTCTCTCTCTCTCTCTCTCTCTCTCTAGCAATGTATACATTTTCAAATTAAAATATGATATAAAAATGGTAGCATAAATTATCAAGTGATGATGATATTGCCTGCATTAACCCACAGTGACACCTTCCCAGCCACTCAACATAAGTAGATGGAAGCAGCATAAAAAAATATGATGAGATATTATATGTGGAGCTTTAAATGAAAAGTTAGGATTCACATTCAAGAAGACAGCATTAAAGCACATTGCAAAATAATCCCATATATAAATAGCATTACAAACCTTTAAAGCAGCTTTTCGAAGAGATGTCGAGCGCATATAAGCCTTCATGAGTTTGAAAATGTGTAAATCCAGAGGCACTTTAAGATCATTAGAATTTTTAATCCAGGGATGACCTGCAGCAAGAAATAGTAAATATCAATTCAGATTCCAGCAAAGACAACATGGAATATTTTAACAACAGTCAAGGCATTTACTTAGTGCTTGGGCAGCAGTCAATCTTTTTCGTGGGTCTTTATTTAACAGTTGTTTGACAAAGTCCTTTGCCTCGGGAGAAAGAGAAGGCCAAGGTGTCTCGTCAAAACTTGGATCAGCTTTTAGAACAGCGCGGAAGATCCCAGACTCAGTCCTGGCCCAAAATGGCCGGCTTCCACACAACAAAATATATGCAATCACACCAATACTCCAGACATCAGCCTCTGTACCATAAGATCTATGTAGAACTTCTGGTGCTACATAGTACGCACTACCAACAATGTCGTTCAACCTTTCATCTGCAAATAAAAATTTATTTCAGAAACCATCAGTGAATTCATGGAGTTATTGAAAACAAAGCAGCCAACTACATCTCAGAATAAAGAGCAAGTACAAACCTGGCTTTACAAAATCTGACAAACCAAAATCTATGGCCTTCAACTGGGAGTTTTCATCCTTTGATGTGAACAAGAAATTCTGATCCAGCAATCAGCTACACTTAGGTAAGAATACAAGAAAAACAACATGCAAATATGCATGCAGTGATAAAATAGGCAGACAATTTACCACCCAAATGTGATGAACCGTAAATTAGCAAAAAATGAGAACACAAATTGGGTCTGTTTCTCATTCTTCTTGCAGGGTTTTTATTTTTCTCAGTTTTTTCAATTCAAATTCCAGGAAATCCTCTAAAATGGCGCATCTTAATAAAAAGGGAATGCTAGTTATCACACTCACTACCCTCATCTTAATTACTTTCATCAAGTTGCATTCAGGTTAAATTAAAACCTTGATGCATGTGAAACCAAACATGAAGAAGTTTGATGCCTAGAAAATTACAAAAAAACTCTCCCAAAAGATGCACAGTTATCTTCCACTCGTAGCTCAAAAAAACAAAAGAAGCACAACTAGGACTCTCTACTGGTCTGAAGTTATCTCATATACAGCATTGTAAGGCTATAGCAGAGTGATTAAAAAATGATAAAAAATGAAACATTGGTCTTTATTATGCAAGCAGGTTCAGGTGCTCGAGTTCATACTCTGCCTCAAATAGTGCTATCGATCCTAACTAAAAGCCAATGGAAGAGCAATTTAAAGAATAAAAAGGGAATAGTCTTTCAAAATTCCAAGCAATGAGGCCGCCCAAGGTAACAACAATCCCCATATGAATACAACTCTCAACAGAAGTCGCAGGGAAGAATTCTAATTGGCTATGCATATTTGTAACACAAAGCTAGACTGTATCTCACCTCAGGTTTAAGATCCCGGTGTACCACACCCTGAAGATGGCAAAATGCAACAACATTTAATATCTGTATCATGACAGCCTTTGCATCGTCTTCTGAATATTTTCCACCCCTACAAGAAAAGAGCATCAATTGATTAGTCATGCGCAGCTGACCAGCTTTCTCCTTCATTAAATTCCACTTCTTCTGTCCATCAATTAGATATAAATTAACTGAATACTGGCATGTCTACTATAAATGATACCTTGCAAGAATTCTATCCAAGAGTTCTCCTCCTTCACATAGCCTGAAGAATGCATGATAATTCACAGCAACCCATTAAAATGGATGCAAAGTATCATCCACAAAAATGAAATTCAAAAGATTACAATCTCTATCACAACATAACCATGACAAGAATCTAATTTTATGAAAGAAGAAAAGGTACAACAATCAGTACTTACTCCATTACTATATAGACATTATCATGATCTTCATAGGCATCATAAAAATGTACTAAATTGTTATGTCCGGTCAATGCTCTCAATATTTTCACCTCCCTTCTCACATCTTCAATGGCAATTGCTGTAGTCATCTAACAACAAAAACAAAAACCACAATAAACAAATGAAACAAAAATCTAATACCATCAGGCAGCAAATAAAATAATTACAACTGATCCAGCTAGTCTATGAATTAATACAGAGACAGAATAGACTCCACGTAGTTGAAACTTAGCAATGGAAACATCCTGATCAAACAAGTTAGACAGACTATTCTACATGTAGTTGAAACTTAACAACGGAAACATCCTGATCAAACAAGTTGCATCAAGCATATTCTATCAAGTAATTTCTTGCCCAAAATTTAACTTCTCAAAACTCTAAACTTCATCATCTATAAGCATAACAGCACGAGCTAAAGATCTACCGCCAATGCACAGTTCAAATTATCATTAAATAAATAAATAAAAAAAGTAACAACACATTCATAAAAATAAAAAATAAAAACCAACAAAACGGATATCCCTACAGATCTGAGACACCAAAAACACTAAACTTAAAACCCAAAAATCACTGAATTACACAAAATCGCCCATCAAATTAAATAAAATCAGAAAAATACCTTTGCTTTAGGGATTACTTTAACAGCAACCTGTTGTCCTTTGAGTTCACCTTTTTTAAACTTAGCTTGACAAGTATACCCAAAATGTCCTCGCCCTACTTCATCTCCAAGCTCATACTTGTTTCCAAGATGCTTAGAGAAGCCAAAGCTCTTATCTAACCCTTCTCCCCCCGTCTCGCTTCCCTCCGGTATCGCCGCCTCGTTCGGCTTAACTGATCCATGCCGCCTCGCAAGCACTGCTCGTATATGCTTCGCCGGAGACGGCGGCGGGAACGGACGTTTAAAAAACCTCTTCGGCGTTGTGTTCGCACTGGCCGCATTCCTCGCCGGAGATCTCGCCGGCGAAGACTTCTTGGAAAAAAAGCGGTGAGCCGGACTTGGACTGTAAAAAGGAAACAACGGAGATTTTTTAACGGGTTCTACTGTGGTTTTGTTGGTGTGATCGTTAAGAGTTGCGGTGGCTGGATCCGGTTTAGCTGTATCATTGGTAGGGATAGAGTTGTCCTTAGCTTGTATAGCGACAGGAGAGAAGAGAGTGGAGTTTGGGGAGGGCTTTGAGGTGCAAATACCCATTGTTAGACCTCTCCCCAAACAGAGAGAATGTTAAGAAGGAAACACAGTTGGATTTGAATTGTTTAGAGCATTCGATTAAAATCCTCTAGGGTTTTGGATTTTGAAAAACTAAAACCGTAACGGAATTTGAAGTCTGTCTCTTCTGGTGATATGATGAGAGATATAGAGAAAGAGAGGGGAGGGGGGGATCTGTAATTTAATTGTTTGGATAAAAAGGTAAGGACGGTGCCTTTTTTTGGTTAAGCACTGTTTCGATTAAGAAACCAATTTTAGTTATCAAGTTTTTGTTTTTGTTCTGTTACGAAACGAACAAGTTCGGACAAATCTCACATCAGTCCTCCAACTTTAAGACAATTTTCATTTATGTATTTAAATAAAAGCATCCCCTAATTAGAACTGTGATGCTAGCCTTCTGCTTGGGTGGCGGTGGATGGATGGGTTTATATCTATATATATATATATATATATATATATGAAATAAATTTGGAAGGGTGCTTTTTGGCTTGATGCTTTGCTGTTGCTGTGGGTTCTTTTGCTTATAATTAAAGGGAAAGGGGGAAGTTCCTAAATTTGTCTTGATTTGGATACGTTGGATTATTTTCCTGACAACAAAACAGCGCCGTTTATTTGCCCACCCTTATTAGGCAGCCAGCAACCTTATTTGCCCCCGCCGCATTAGCACATACGCCACTTTCCGGTGGCTAAACATTGTATTTCATAGCACTGTTCGATGCATCTCATCAATCAAATTTTTTTATTTTATAAAAAAATAAAAATAATACCATTTAAAATTAAAAAAAATAGTTAATGGATTTTTATCCTGATTTAACTAGGTTTTTGACCGTTTTATATTGAATCAATTTTCTTTTAATTTACTTTTAAATTCCGCTTGATCTAAGTAAGCTATGGATAAACGTGTGAAATATATCTAATTAGACATATAAGCTGTTTTAAAAAAATAAATTTGAAAGTCAAAAGAAATGTCCTAGTCGATGTCTCTGTGACAAGGTACATTATTTTTAAAGAAGCACGACCAAGTCTCTATTCACATGAAATTGAGAGCAATCAATGAAGGAAAATTTACACTGTGTCAGGGGTAGCATGCCTTGCATAACGCCCTGCTTCCCTTATAGCAGGCTTTTTTTTTTTAATTTTTGAACTCGCTTGAATTCTTTTTTTTTAATACGTGTAATTAGTTAATTAGTTGAGGTAAATGTAAACTAATTTTGATATTTATATTAATTAAAAAAATTTAAGATTTGACCTGCACAATTTATTTGGCATCTATTAAAATTATTTATTTTTTTCTTAATAGCAACTTATATTTAATTCTTTTTTTATCCAATAAAGCTAACGGTTTAATCATTTTTATTTTTATTTTTTTTGTATCCAATAAAATTAGGTGATTTTATCAAAAGAAACTGAAAAGTGATGGCCATAATATGCCATATGGCCTTGGATAACTACATCTATGACTTTATGTTACCCATCTTTGGACGAAAACGGCTACACCCCGGAGATGAGGCAGCCGTGGCCCTGCTTATAATTTGTCAGCAGAAAAGATAAAAATAAAAATAAAAATAAAAGAGAGCGGCGACCAACAATGCATGTAGACCGTGGTAGCGAGCGGGACAGCAGGCCTGAGGTGGCCATGTGACATGGGGTTATTCCTGTAATTAAAAAGATTTGATTTCGTCAAGTGCAGGTAATTAAAGAGCTCTGATGCTTTTAAAATTTGTTTTTTTTATTTATTATTATTATTATTGTGATAATGAAGACTCCTTACAATAGTCTTCTCGGAGCAATTGAAAAGACAGGAATGCATATGAATATTCATGACAATTTGCCATGTTGATATCATTCATGATGCAATTTCATGCTGCTCCTACGTGATATCATTCCTTATGCAATCTCATGCTGAAAATAATAATAAATTCTTCTGAGTCGGTAAATCCCTTTCTGTAAACTACACGTCAGCTAGCTGCCGTCGAACGGGAAAAAAATAATAATAAACAAACAGCTGTAGAGACGAACTGTTCATATTTGAATACACTCCGACTCTTTGATTATCTAAGATTTTAAATTAAATTGTGTAACATTTATCTTAAAATAACTTTGTTAGTTTGACAAGTTTTTTAAACAATTAATTTAATCTTATTCTGCTTATTAAACTCATGAGCTGGATTATAAACTCTATTATGTTACATTATCTTTTTTATTTTTTATTATATAATAAAAAATAAAAATTGATTCATCATCAACCCAATAATAAATGATAAAATTCAATAAGAATTTTATGCTAAAAAATAAAAATAAAAAAACAAGACAAAATCAAAAATAAAAATGAACCAATACAAAAAAACTTATGTGCGATATGTTAAATCTCATAAAAATAATCAGGCACATGGGCTTAACAGAGGCCTATTTGCCTAGCCCAGTTCCACCCCCTTAAAAAAAAATGTATTGTTTGCCTTCTAAAAAAAAATATTAACGCACAAGCAACAAAGTGTGTTTGAGAATATGATTGTACTTGTTTTTAAATTATTTTTCACTTAAAAATATATTAAAATAATATTTTTTATTTTTTAAAAAAATATTTTTGACATTAGCGCATCAAAATAATTTAAAAATACCAAAAAACTATTAATTTAAATAAAAAAAATAAATTTAAAAATTTTTAAAAACATTTTTAAAATATAAAAACAAGTAGAATCTAAACTAGCGATTTTGACTTCCACTTGTGTGCTAACCACTTGATCTACAATACGAGCTTGTTATGGAAATGATTAAAAATATATATTAATCTGGTTCATTATTCATATTAATTAGAAAACTGACCCCATATAATTGTTTTATTAGTTCTTTGATTAGTTTTAAAGTTATATAGAGGAACTCGATCCATCTTCTTGATTAACGAAGAATGATATAAAGAAAACAAAACATTTCATCAATGGTAATTTATTTCCATTCCTAATCCTAATGTGAAAAACACATTATCTTATTGCTAACTTTTATGTTTAAAAAATCAAAAAGTTACACATATTAAGATTACAAGAGGTGAAGGAAAGCATGATTTAATTTCAATTAATGCTAACTTCAGTATTAAATAGATATATATATATATATATATATATATATATATATATATATATATATATAAAAGTAAATATGACACTCCCCCTCTATCATTTTTTATGGCCGGGTACTATCTTTAGGGGTGAGAAAAAAAATAAAAAATTAATTAAATTAAGAAAAAAAAAATAACTGAAAAAACCGAACCGTGAAAAAAACATATTAAAATTTTGAAAAAACTAACCGGTTCAATTCGGTTTCGATTTTATAAGCCTGAAACCAAAAAAACCGAACCAAATCCAAACAAAAAAACCTGAAAAAAAAACTGAGCCAGATCGGCTTGAACCAGTTTTTATTCAAAAAACCGAATTGAAACCGGTCAATTTGAACCGATTTTGATTTTTTTAAAAAAATTTAATTTAATTATTTTTTTATAAAAACCGAACAAAAAATAATTACCCAAATTATCTTTTATTGAATCCTAAAAAAACCATCAACACTTAATCATGACTTAAAAGATTGCGAATAGTAATCGTAATTATTATGATTTTGTACTAATAATGTATTTAAGACGACTAATTTCAGTACTTTGTATTAAATCCAATAATCAAGGAGGACTATTCTATCAAGACAAAAAATGTTAAGACCTAACACAGTTTAAAATGTACAAATCACTCCAAAAATAAGAATGATATATTCATAAGATTTCATAATAGTCTCCCTCTTTTCTCTCGAAAAAGAAAAGAAAAGAAAAGAAATCCCAAACTAGTCTTCATAAAATATCCATCTAGCTAGCCTCTCCTCTTTCATTCTTCATGGGTTTAAATTACATTATTATTATTTTTTTATATATCTACATATGATTAGCAAACACATTAATTCTCTTAATGATCTATCAGGAGAACAGAGCAAAAGAAAAATGAGAAAGCCATCATGCTGAATTGGTCCCTAAGGACACCAGACCACAGGCAGGAGGCAATTTTCCCAGTTAACCATAATTCTAATCTCTCACCACGAGTGATAGGAAAGATCAAATTTGGAACGTGTAATTCAGGCGTACCGGCGCCGGCATCAGTACCTTTCAAGTGATTATTGAGAGATACAATGCATCGCCGGGCTGTACCAAAATCTTTCTTTTAATGGCTTCGTTTCCTCCGTTGTCAAAGCAAACCCATCAATCCTTCCATGCTCAACTATACACAGCTCGGCTGAACTTTTCCGACTGCTAAGGTATTCTATTTGATATTTCTTTTATCACAATTCAATCCATGTTTTTTTCTTGTCAATTAACAAAAACTATAAATATTACTTTTTGTAAAATATCAACGATCAAAATACGTAGAAGAAACAACTTCCACCGACGAAAATATCTTGGTATTTTATCATAAAACATCATTTACAGTAGAGACTTCAGCCCTCGACATTTATTTTCTTTCTTATTATTTACTTGTGTTTTTTTCACAAAAATATGTTATTTTTAATGGCCAATCAAATGGAACTAAGACTAAACGAGGGAGTGTCGATTAAAATACCATGTAATTTAGGGATTGAAATAAATAAAAAATCATATAATTTAAGGGGTATTTATATGATATAAGACCATAAACAGGTGCGACCGGGTTTGAAGTTCAAGAAAGTGACACCTAAGGTTAAAGAAAAAAATAACAAATCATTTAGTGGTGGCCTAACTATAAAAATTTGGGATTAAGAGATTTGTTTTCTTTGTGATCTCAGGTTCGAGTTTTGTGGTTGCTCATATGATGGTCACTTGAGGTTTACATGGTTGTTAATTTCAGGACCCCTGAAATTAATTGATATATACACAAACTGATCCGGATACCTACATTAAACTAAAAAAAATAACAGAATTTGAACTCATTTCGCAAATCGGCTCCCAAAATACTCCGACACACACCAGAACAATCCGCATATATGCTGGGAAGTTGACCGATGGCTTGATTATACCACTTTGACTAACATGCGATTGACATATTTTGCCACATCTTATAATTAGGTTTTCTACATTGTGTGTGTGTGTGTGTGTGTGTGTGTGTGTGTGTGTGTGGTGTTTGAACACAGCAAAAGACATATTTGGTTCCAGAAAAGTTGCCCAGGTTAGCAATTGAATAAGATTTTGACTGCTGTAATTATGAATGATGAGGGTAATGATGATGCTTCATGTGCCTGCTTCTTCTTTTGGAGCCGAATAACCTCAGAAATAATTTTTTATTTAAAATTATTTTTTTTATATTTTTAAATTATTTTTATACGATGTTAAAAATAAATTTTTAAAAATAAAAATAATATTATTTAATATAATTTTAAATAAAAAATATTTTAAAAAATAATCGATGCCATATTTATAATCATTTTCTCATAATAAAAATAAATGATTAGTTGACTAAAGAAATAAAATTACTATAAAAAACACGAGCTCTCTGTGTAGAAGAAAATGACCTTTTTATTTGAATTATGTGGTGTTTGAGAGTAGTAGAAGTTATTTTTCAAAATATTTTTTACTTGAAAATATATTAAAATAATATTTTTTTATTTTTTAAAAAATTATTTTAATATCAGCATACTAAAATATATTAATTTGAGGTAAAAAAATAAAAAAAAATTATTTTTCTTTTAAAATGACGTCTAAAATACAAAATCAGACATGCCCAAATCCTCAACATGACAAAATGACATAATGGTATGGTATGACTTGTCGTTATTAATAAGAGCATTTAAGATTTTAATGATTTCATTGATAAATATATTCTCTGCCTCAATGATGTCTATGAACTAATTGTGTCTGGTCCCTATGGATCATGGATGGTCCGCTCATTAGATTTGTTCGTAGTAAAGAATCCTCTGGAGGTGTTTCACATTGAGTTTTAATCTGATTTTGATTAAAATTAATTTTTTTTAGTATTTTTATATTGTTTTAATATGTTCATATCAAAAATAAAAAATTTTAAAAAATATTATTGTAATATATTATAAAAAAAACTTTAAAAAATAATTATTATTACATTTTGAAACACCTTTATATCACATAATACCATCCTTTTCTTTTCTTTTCTTTTTATTTTTAATAGTAAGTACTAATGTTTATTGTTTCTCAAAATCACTACAAAACTTGACCACCATCATTGTGGACATAATCCAAAGGCATTTTTATTTTCTCATGCCCAAAGTCAAAATGATCTTGAAGGAAAAAAAAAAAAAAAAAAAAAACAGTTAAGAGAGAGCTTAAAACAACTTCAACATCAGTACCAACAGAAGTGAAGCTGTAACATTTTTTTTATAACTGTCATTTAGGGGTGTTCAAAAAAACCGAAAAACCGATTAAACCGAGAAAACCGGAAAAAAAATAACCGAAAAAACCGAACCGTGAAAAAAAACCGATTAAAATTTTGAAAAAACCGACCGGTTCGGTTCGGTTTCGGTTTGTTAAGTCTGGAACCGGAAAACCGAACCGAACCGAAACCGAAAAAAAACCGGAAAAAAACCGAGCCAAACCGAAAAAACCGAGCCAAACCGAGCCAAACCGGTTTGAACCGGTTTTTGCTATAAAAAACCGAACCGAACCGAACCGAAACCGGTTGGTTTGAACCGATTTTGGTTCGGTTTCGGTCTTTTTAAAAAAAAAAAAATTTCAGTTTGGTTACTTTTTTTAATAAAAACCGAACTGAACCGAACCGTGAACACCCCAGTGTCATTGCATACTATGAGTGCGTTTCACATCAAGGCCAAAACATTGTTTATCTAAAGTTTTTCTTTTTTTAAATGTTTTATCTTTTTAAATCGTTTTAATATATTAATATTAAAAATAAAAAATATTATTTTAATATATTTTTAAATAAAAAATATTTTAAATATCAACTAAGAATATCATATTTTAAGATAAAAAAAGGCTAGGTTTTAATATATATGGCTCCTTTCCCCTGCATTCACTTCACATATAGATCCACGAATCAAGCTAACTGCGCAAGAACCAATTTGAAAGGGGAATGCCATCCAATAGGAGCAGATAGCCTCCACCTTAAACAAATACTTTGAACAATTTTTCTGCTTGTAGCAAGCAAAAACAGAGGAGAGTATTTTCTGCTTAATAACAGTACTGCTGGCATATCTTTAAAATAATATAAGTAGATATGGTCACATCATGTGAGATTGTAGTAAATATTATTTTTAAAATATTTTTTTATAAATAAATTAAAATAATATTTTTTTAATTATTTTTTTGATATCAACATGTTAAAACAATTAATAAAAAAATAATTTCAAGTAAAATAATAATTAAATTTTTACAAAAACTTCTATTTGGACCGTAATATCAAAGAGATGCATCTAATGCATTGATTTTTTAATTGCCACCGGCTGTATTTTATATTTAGGGTATTTAGAAGTGTGATGATGGTTGTTTTTAAAAGTGATGTTTACTCAAAAATATATTAAAATAATATTTATTTTATTTTTTTAAAATTAATTTTTATATCAGTATATCAAAATAATCTAAAATTATAAAAAAATATTAATTTAAAAAAAAAATTTAAAATATAAAAACAAACCTGTCGAGATAATGTTGCCATCATATTAAAATGCCATGTGATGCGGATGAAATGTCAGGGCCAGGCAACTTCAACCAATGTGTTCCACATTAGGCAACATTAGGCCCTTTTCAATCCATTGGGATCACATGTTAGAACAAAAAATGACATGGTATATATATAACTATTTAACCCGCACTCTGTCACATGTTGCAAGTTTTTATTTTCAAAAACAATAATGGATGTGTCGCCTATTTTGATGTGTTCTGTTAAATAAAAAATTTAAAGTATAAATCAAAAAATATATGTAAATATCTAATTAAAAAAATTGATAATTATTTATATAAATAAAAAAATTATTAACAATAAATAAAATAAAAGAAAAGTTAAAAAAATTAAAAGATGAATGTATTTAATCATACAAAATAAAATATTTACCCGATTGTGTTTATTGAACTTGTTTATTTAAATAAATAAAAGATAATAAAAAAAATGAAACTGATTGAATATACCCAAACCCTAAAAATACATTACGCAAGGTTGAACATATCAGAAATATTATTTAAGAATAAATAATTTATATCTTGAAAAATAAATTTCATTCCGTATAAAATAAAAACAAAGATAAATGAATTAGAATAATATTTTAAAAAAAAACACAAACAAAACAATTTTTTTAAAAAACCTCTATTAAAAAAATAGCATGCAAAACTGATGACTTAGATCATGAGTCTAGGGTAAATTTATAGAAAACAAATTAAAGATAAACACAAAACCAGTCTTTTTGTTAATAAAAAAAAGGCACTGAAATAGGACGATAAGATCATAAAAGAAAATGTACAAAAAATTAAAGATGTCAAATTACATTAACTTTTCAAATCTATAATCTGGGTCATTAGATTGGAAACGCTATAATTGAAAAACAAATACAAAACCCAATGCCTAATAAATTAAATATTGAAGGATGAAATCAGGAAAAAAATTAATTATACAAAATGATCTAAAAAATTATAATTAAAAGAATGAGGGTGAAAATAGAAATAAAAAATAAATTAGAGGGCAAACAAAAATTTTCAATTGGAGAGTTAAATTGAAATGAAAAGTAGCTTTGACAAAAGAAAAAAACAAATCAAAAGAATGAGGGTCAAATTGAAAAAAATAAAACAACATAAACTTGAATTGAAGGATGAAATTGAAAACTAATAAAACTTTAACAAAAAAGCTAAGGAAAATTTTGAATTTTAAAAGAATAAGGATTAAAATGAAAAAAAATAACATATGAACAATTGTAATTGAAGGACTAAATTAAAAACAAATAAAACTTTTATAAAAGGAATAAAAATGAAAATAAAAAATCAAAAGATTAAAAACTGAAATTAAAATATTAAAACCAAAGAAGATAATAGTACACTTTTATTGCAGGAGAGAGAATATAAGAAAAAAAAATGTAAAATGACCATCAACGACAAATCACCTATCATTTATTATCACACGCTACACTAGAAAAAAAAATATAACATAACAAAAGGTTAGGATATATTATAGGATGGCATCTCCTTCTTGCAAAACATTATTTGTCCAATTATAATCTAAATCTATTTCATAAGTATAAATAAGTTTATTCTTAAGTCTGTTCTCAAATGCAAATTTAAATTTAACCAAAGTTTTTTTTTTTTAAAAAAAAAACCTTTGAAATCCAAAATTTACAAGGAGGGTAAAATTGAGCTTGGAAGCCTGTTATGTTCAATTTTTGAGCTAGGTAAATAACATGGATCTTTTGGGATTATCATGTGCCCAACCCAATTATAAAGATTTTTGAAAGAATTGTTTGTCCTATTGTCAATCTCAGAAATGATGGAGCAATAAAGACAACAACAAATCATTACACCACTCCATAATATTAGAGAGAAATTAATACAATAATAATAAAAAATCTAATCAATAAATGTCGAAATCCTAAAATTACCAATCACCTTTCTACAATTACAAAAACTTTCTATAATTACAAAAACTAATAACCTTTCAAATTTTTAATACACACACACTTCACATTCACGTTTAAAAGAATAAAAAACAAGGTAATTGTTTGCAATTCCGATTTAATCAGGTTTAGCTATATACTGAACCTAAACAATTATAGATTTGATGAGTATAAATGTATGTGAGTTTGATGAGCTATCGGATTTAATATTTTTGAGTTCAATTATGAGTTGACCCTAAATATATATATAGGTCTGGTAAGATGTTAGATCCAACATCCATGGATTTAGTTACCTGCTAAGTCCAAATACATCTCATCACCTAATATTTTCGAGTTAAACTATATACTAAGTCCAAATATATATGGGTTTGATAAGGTATCAAACCTATTGCCTTTGAATTTGGATCATTCCAAGCCCAAATGTATATGAAATTGATAATTTTCATAGGTCTTATATTAGGTCATGATGATTTATTTATTTATTCTTATATCTTTTAACATAAAATATTAAAAGTCAAGAATGATATATATATTTTTCTTTAATGCTATCTGAAAATAATAATGTTGCAACTCATGCATTCAAAAAATATGATAAAGTTTAGATGCTATATATACCATTTGAACCACCTATCTAATAGATTCACAATTTCTCTTATTTTTCAAGTATTCATACTTATCATACATAACTAAAAACAAATATTATTGTTTTTGGAATTTAAAACTTATTCTTTTATTTATTATAATTTTTTATTAAAAATTACTGATATTATTATTGGATGATTTCTAAATCTTATTAAAAAAAATTGTTTTGCAGATGTTAGGTATTTTATTATGAATCATAAACTTCATGAATTTCAAAGAAGAAGATATTGAGATTAACATATTATCTAAGCACTCAAAATTTATTAATGAGAGCGTCAGATTTTGGAAAATGGAGTAATTCTTAATTATATCTCGGAAGCTCGCTTCAAATAAGAAGAATACACTACAGAGACTTTAAAGTTTGAACTCCCTGGATAGTCTATCAGCTGCCTTAAACATACAAGGTTAAGAAATTAACTCCAGCATTAGAACAAGAAATGCTAAGAAATTCTTCCGTCAACATTCCACGCCGTCTCGCCGTGACGCACCACAAGAATCTCAGTACAAGTAACAGAACTGTACTAAAAAGAAAACTTTTAATTAATTGAAAGAGAGAGTGAAAAAGATGATGGTGAATGTGCCTGGCATTTAAGTCGGGCATCCATGGAAATAAGCGAGATGTATTGAGAATAAGCTGTGCCTGTGATGGGACAATGCCTTGATTAAGACACGTTAGATCAAGATCTTATCGGAATCCATACTCTTTCTTTCTTAACAGTAAAGGATGAGATAACCTTCAAATTTCTTTGCATCCATGATCTTGAATATTCCATATTCCACCATGAATGTGATGGGGAAAACTTGATCCAGTCCTAAAAGGCCAAGTAGAAACAGAAGATACCAAATGTATTGCATAACATGATAGTATACTTGCTTGCTTTCAATTTAATGGTCGATCAAAAATATATTTTTAAACAAAAAATACTTTAAAAAATAATCATTATTACATTTTCAAAGAGCTCGGGAGATGAAAAATGCAAAAGAAGACCATTTCTGTCAAAGCACACAACACAGTTTTTCCCGGGGTTGTCGATTGTAACATGGCAAATCCAATCAGTTACCTAGCTAAACCTACTCCACAAAAGCATGAAGTAGAAACAAGTAATGTCGCAGAGCAGGTGTAACTTGGTAATAATGCACATAACATTGCAGTCATTAGCACAAAATGTCAACTCTTACCTGCTCCTGCCGAACGACTCGCATGCAAAATCAGCAGACAGGACATTTCCTCCCTCGATGACCGGCAAGAACAAAGAAAAAATGCCTAGGAATTTTAATCGATCTTATCTTGTTCATGAAACACCTAAGTTGTTTTAGAATAACGACAGTGATACCTATACCAACATCATCATTGATGAGATTGAATTTAAACATCAGAAGCAATAATATATGAGCATACATTACTTTGAAAAGCCCGAAACACAGTAGCTTGTCAAAGAAAAAGAAATGGAGGCATATGAAGAAGGGAGAGAGAGCCCCAAGCACAAGACAAGAGATTCAGAGGAGTGCCATGGTGATATAATGCTGGGGAAGATGGAAGAATTGACGAAGATGAAGGAAGAACTGCAGAAAGCAAAAGATGAGGCTATGCAATCATGGTTAGATTCCAGGCCTCTCATCGATGAGCTTGAAAAACTACAATCAGGTCTTGCGAGTGCTAAAAACCGAGCGTCTATGTCTAACATTGTGATCTCGGAGCTTGAATCACAGCTTGAGGCCACCAATGCAGACACCCGATCCAAAATGGAAGAAGAAATCAAGGTCGCAAATATGACCAATGAAATAACTCAGGCTATGGATCATTTGCGTGAAGAATTCAAAAGAATCAAGCTGGAAACAGATGAAGAGCGCAGAGAGAGATCAAAACTGAAACAGGTCCTGAGGCTGAGGAGGCAGACTCTACGAAAGTTGCAACTAACACTTCGATCAGTACAGATAGAATCAGAAGCTTTTGGAGAATCAGCAGCAGCAGCACTTGGGCACATCAAGAGTTGGGAATCAGAGAATAGCAGTGTTCATCTCAGTCAAGAAGAGTATCTTTCCTTAAAGCGAAGAGCCAAAGAAAGGACATCACTTTCTGACTGGCGGATTTCTGTGTCCACGGAACAGAAGTTAGCAGCTGAAGAAAGCCGAAACTTAGCGTCGAGAAGATGGAAAGAAATTCTCTCTGAAAAGAACATGTCATGGAGAAGGAGAATGGAAGATGAAAAGACAAGGGAAGATGGATGCACCAGTAAAGAGGAGGAGGAAGAAGATTCAAGGTCCAAGAAAGTGAAAAGATCAGGAAATGCTTTTCCTAAAGCTCGAACAAAAGCAATTTCTAAATCCAACTCGACTAATCCACCACAAAAAATGAGAGGATCAGCGAGGAAAAGAAATAAAAAGCTACCAAAGAAAAGGAAACTATCCATTTTACAACAAGTAAGGCGTTTTCTAGTACAAAGCATGAGAAAACTCTTTGGATGATTCAGATGGCTATGTGAAGTGGCCAATTACCAGTTTCAGGCAAGAAACAATAAAAAGTAACAACTCTGGCTTGAGAAGCTGGAGTTTTTCTAATCTCCTCCATGACTCTAAAATCTAAATATCCGCAGGTTTAAAAAAGATCCATAAAGCCTGAAAAACAGAGAAAAATAAACATATCTCACTCTGTAAGCAAAATCTGAGCACTCCCTTTTCAGTGCCTGACAGGGAAGGAGAGCAATACTTCCTGATTTAGTAATTCAAAGATATTGGATTCCAGTTCCACATATTTTATAAGCAGAGAGATGGACTCATGCTAGTTGTTTTCATGTTCAAGACTTCAAGCAGTGCATAGAATACAAGTCCTTGTAAGAAGTAAGAGAAAAACAAGAAAGCTAACAATTACCTGCTCCATATTTCCAGATTGCAAGCATAAATTCATACAAGTCACGAGGTGCTTGATACCATCATCAACATTAATTCCACTCTGTTACAGAAGGAGACTTAATGCAGTAAGACTTCGAAGAATGACAGCGGATAATCTACTTCAAAAACTAAATTGTAATCTGGTTTAACAAAATGTACCAGTATAAAAGAAATTTTTTTGTTGTAAGACTTTAAAGGGACTAGAAGTTTTGGTTATGTCCCTGTATTGTATATAAATCTACCATTTATTTAATAAAATAAAATTCATTAAAATTTTTTATTCTAAAATAAATTTCATAACAAACAATCATCCACATCCACGTATAAAATTTCAACATTAAAGCCAAACAATTACACTCTGAATAATCCTGTTACAATCTGTTTTTTTTTTTAATTCAGCATGAGGTATTGATTCCAACCTTATCATATGTCAACAATAAATTCTTGACATATTCATAACCTTAGGATTGTCATGCAACAGCGTGTTGTTAATATGCTTTGCGGTATTCTATTTCTGCTAATTTATTTTGTAGACCTCAAACCGATGTTTAAGACAAGTGTTGCAGGTCACACCTGGAAATAACATTAAGCATCTCCAATGTCAAAGTCATTTTGAAGAACTAAATTGTTAATATAATTTTTTAAATAGTGTAAATATGATCTTCTTTATATGCATTTCAATGAAAAAAAAAGATCATTTTAACAACTCATTTGTATTTTAATATATTTAATATTAATAATTTAGGCTCTTTTGAGAAAATCAATTGAGAAAAGTGGGGGAGATTAAAGAAGGAATCTTTAAATAATTTATTTTAACGCTTTTGGCTCTTGTAGGAATGATTTTTCATTGATAGAAAAGGGATTTTGGCTCTTCATTTAGCTATCTTTAAATTTGAAGTGCAAACAGTTCCATATTTTCCAAGCCAAATTTACTTCTTTTTTTAATCTTGGTTGAGAAACGGGTCCAAAAGCCCATCCGAATCTCTTATCAGGAGTTTGTGTTTAGCCTTGGGTGACACAAGTCCCAAGTTAATGAAGTTCTCCTTTGATTTAACAGGATTTACAAGACACTAGACCTAGCCCGCGCTACACTCAGAGCCTGTTTTTTTTTTTTTTTTTTTTTTTCATAAGCATGTTAAGAAAAAAAAAACAAAGGACTTACATTATAGTTCTAATTGGATTTAATAAATTAGTTTTATTTTAATTAAAGAATAAAAAAAATAGCTAAACCACAATTTTTTTAAAAAATAAACCTCGATAAGTTAAAAAAAAAAACTCGAGTTAATCTGAGATAGCATAATAAAAATATAATTTAGGTGATAAAAGGTGAGTTAACCTGGGTTAATCCGTAAATCTTGTGATCCAGATTATGTGATTGAAATAACTCAAAAAAAAAAATAAAGAAAGCCACTAAGTCAATTTTTTTATATAAAAAAACAATGTCGAACAATGAAATCAAAAAATAAAATAATCCGAAAAAAAGAGGACATAAACTCACATTAACTTTTCAAACTCGTGACCCGGGTTATCAGATCGAAAACACTATACATGAAAAAGCTATGAAACCCAATCCTCGGCAAATCAAAAGATAAAATCAAGAAAAAAAATTATAAAACTAAAGAATCTTAAAAAAATAAAGTAATTAAAAGAACGAGAGTGAAAATAAAAATAAAAAATAATTTAGAGGGCAAGGAAATCTTTTTGAATGGAAGATTAAATTGAAAAGGAAATAAAATCTAACAAAAGGAAAAAAATATCAAAAGAATAAGAACTAAATTAGAAAAAATAATACACTATAAACTTGGATTAAATGATAAGATTGAAAACATCAAAACTTTTACAAACGAGTCAAGAAATAAAAAATAGAAATCAAAAGAAAAAAGACTAGATTGAAAAAACTTATACTAAGACAAATTAGAATTGACAGACTAAATTGAAAACAAATAAAACTTAAATAAAATGATCAAGGATTAAAATTAGAAATCAAAATAATAAAGATGAAAGTTGAAATATCAACAACAAAAAGAACCAACATATATTTTTTGGGTAGTAGAGAGAAGTAAAAGAAAAAAAAATTGATCGATGATAAATCGCCACACCACCGCTGATATGGACCACATTGAGAGAAAGTGGACGCAACAACACATCCAACGACATGGTAGAAAGACATTTTATGTTGTTGGGAGACGCTGGATGCACCGCTCAAAAGGCTCAAGTATCTCATCTACGCTAGGGCATGCACTACGTATACCAACAACTCTGTAGAATTAAATAATATTTAATCGATGTTAAAAGATAAAAATGCTCTTAATTACTCTAATAATTACAAAAAAAAAATAAACCAAAAAACCACTAAACTTATGACTTAAATCTTTTGAATAAAAAAGTATACTTGTCAATTTATTGTACATGAATATATGAAAGACATTCATGCGCCAAATTAGTTTTATAAATTTTTTAATTTGAAAGTAATTAGATTATTTTATTGTGCTTAAAAAACAAAAATACAATTATACAACCGAACAAAATCTTTTAATGACCAATACATCTTGAACAAATACAAGTGGTTTCTTTTTAGGAAGGGCAAAACCATTATAGTGAATAATAAACTGAGTCTTGGTGCACAATATCAAGTTTATATTATATTATTCTCATATTTGTATCTAAAACTAATATTTATATTATCATTCATATTTATACATCATTCATCATGTTTCGAGTACTTACCATTCAAATATATAAAAACATTAATATTGAGGTATGTATATTATATTCAATAACAAACTATGAGTATATAGTAACATTATTAATATTTACATTTCAGGTCTAATTATAATCGGATTTCAAAATTGAGTTTAACGATATCAAAACGAAACAATAACTATATATATATAAAAAAAACTCATTTGTTCAGATCAATTTGGAATTTGTATCCTATCCGTATAATAGTATCTCACAAAAGCAAAATTAGGATCACATGCTGGGAATGACAAACAAAAATCATGCATTTGAAATCAAAATATCCATTGTATAAACTAGACGATTCAATTTGAGCATGTAAAGTAGCAGAGACAAGCTCCGGCCAGTACACAAAGTCTAACCAAAAAACTGAACCATTTAGAGCAAAATCAGTGCCTTTCCAATTTGCCTTCTCAAGGGTAAAAATAAGGCCCTCTCCAGAGATCTGGCAGCTTCATATGTCCTCAAAAGAAAACCTGAAAGGGAGAAATTCATTAGAAGATGAGCACAACTAGCAGACAATTTCCTAGAAAATCCACAATGAGGAAGTGCACAACTTAAGATCTCTTTTCCTTAACCCCGGTTTTGGTTCGTTCTTATAGCAAACCATCATACCTCAAATATCAACATTAAGAATTTCACAAAATAATACATTTAGAAAATGAGTGCAGTCCAAATGAATAACTTGGTATTCTTATTTGCGAACTGGGCCATATTACACAACCTATAAGGAAATTAAATAGCCATAGGCGCAGCATCACTACCTGATGATTACGCAGACAGAGACCCGCAGACCGTTGATTATACAACCTCACATGTGAGAAATCAAAAGTGAACGGACCAAGCAACAGGTAATAACCTGTATTACAAAGCAAGAAATAGTAAGCTAACATCAAAATAATTTATAGTAGAGCAATACAAAGGAAACTACATACCAGGTTACCAGCTGAACACACTATTGAAACATTCTAGCATAGGCCCTTTTCTCCTGATCATGCCTATCAGCAATCTGTAGTATTTTCAACAGAACAAACCTTTAGAAGCAGGAAGAAGGAACATATAACGTTTAGAAAAAGAGACAATACAGCAGACAACTTGTTCACCTTCTTCCTAGCACTGGCAAGCTCTTTCTTTATTCCTCCTGAAATACATAAGAACACATTGTAGGGTGAAGGCAGTAATATTTGCATATTCTTAGAATTCACAGTGACCACGAATTCACTTATCTAGTGTAACAATGAAAGAAAACATGGCAAAAAACACAGCTTGCATTCAACCAACTTTGGTTTTAATAACATTATAAACAGTCCCTTCAGTAACAATAATAGAAAGAAACAATTGATATGATATCATACATTAAGAATGGCAAAAGAATCAATTAAAACAAAAAGCTCCATCATCTCCACCACAATGCTAAGTCTTACCACAAAGCTTCTATAAACAGATCTTGAAAATCTTGTTGATAAGCAATAACTAGAATGCCAAACAAAAAGTATCACTGACCATCATTGGGCTCCAAGTCTAGAGCCTTCTTGAAGCTTGCAACTGCGGCGTCTATGTCATTGAGTGCCATATATGCCTGAGATCCACATGAAACCATTAAACAAATAGTGGTATACACATCAAGAGGTCTCTAATGCTATTGCTGGGATCTAGCTATGATGCTACAATAAACAGTCTGACAAAAGCATCTGATATATCAGACATGCTAAAACCAACTGTGAGATGATGATATTATTTGAACTAAAATCAAGAAATACTTTCTTGTTGAGAAATATGAGAGCATGAAATTAGAATCAATTAAAATACATATTAATCTAAAAGACAAAATTTATGATTTTATTACATGTTAAAATGCTGGTTCTTAAAACTGTATATGCTTCAAATAACATCACACTTGCATTCTGTCCAGTTTTTAGCATGCTTCATTTCAATTATTAATTCATAGTTATGATCCTTAGTTGTTAAATTAGTTCAGATCTACCATTTTGTTTACATTGTTGAGCTTAAACCCTCTTTTCATAGAGAAGAGACAAGGAATTGTGCAATTATCCTAGGAAGTAGCATAATGCAAGTTATCACCGAACAGGAAAGTGGAAGAAAGAAAATTACAAGTCAAAAATAAAAAAAATAAAGGACAAGTTAAATTACTTTGGATCCTAACAATGATGTGAAAATTCCAAGGGATGGAAAAAAAGCATGGAGCACCTCAGAACAAATCTTTTCATAAAGGGAAGATACAAACCTGGCCTTGGCGGAAAAAAGCTTTTGCATTGTCTTCTCCATCACGCATGGCAAAGTCTGTGTCCAATAATGCTCCTTTAATATCTCCAAGCTTCAGTTTACAAGCCTGAGGCAAAAATGTACGATAATCAAGGATGCAAATTAAAAAAGGAGAACATTACAGATGAATGACAAAAAAAGAAAGAAGGAAAGCTACATGTATTAAAAACAAGAATCTAATAGCATTCTTAATAAATTAGAAAGCAAATTTACTACAAAGATCTTTGTCAATTACAAGAACTATAAATGTCCCCGTGAACTGTGACCAGGATAATATTTTCAGAACGTACAGAGCTATTTGTAAATATCTGAGACTTTGTCTTCCTCAGTGATGAGCTCTTCTCTATATAACAAAAAGGAAAAAAGAAAAGAAAAAGAAAACAAGAAGCAGCAGTCACCAAATCATCAGGAGGAATAAAAAAGCTAAAGTAGCAGACTGATAGTGCTAGTTCTCAACATAACAGGAGGGAATGAAGAACGTACCTTCATCAATGTCTTCCTTCTCCCAACAAACATCCAGGTAGCGCAAAGCCTTCCGATACTTTCGAAGAGCCATCTTACAGTCTTGCTTCTGCGGTAGGAACAGGAGTCAACATCTAGTTAAGATCAGAAGTATAATCATACAAGCAAATGGAAATCCAAAGATCAAACTGGCTTAGGAATTCATATTGTAACAAGAAAAAAAAAAAACTCAGTATGTATCTATAAATTATGATTTCATTCAAATGAAACTGATCTAAAACAAGAAAAAAAATTGTGTACATGAGCTACCTTGTACTGTTCGTTTCCAAAAGCTTTGATCGAATCAACTGCCTTCATCCACCAAGAAATCTCCTCTGGCTTCATGTCTAGATCTGCTGGCCAATCAGGATAAGTATCACCGTCTTTAAAGAAGTCAGATATCCCATCGTCCTCTCCTTCAGGAATTTCCCCGCAATCAACAATTACTGTTTCTTGAGAGGGAGAATCACCTCCCTCAGTCACAACATGCTCAATAGAACGAACCACTCCCATTCCTTTGGTTACCTTCCCAAAAACAACATGCTTTCCATCTAGATGAGAAGTTCGAGTGGTTGTGATAAAAAACTGAGATCCATTGGTGTCAGGGCCCATATTAGCCATTGACAACATTCCTTTTCTTTCATGTTTCAACTCAAAGTTTTCATCCTCAAATTTCAATCCATATATAGATTCTCCTCCAGTTCCATCCCCTGCTGATATGTCACCACCTTGTATCATAAAACCTTTGACAACACGATGAAAACGACCCCCCTGAAATTAAACAATAGCCTCCATCAGCAAAACAAAACATGGAATCACAAACAATCTGACTAAAGCAGAGCTTCATAATTAAGCCCATCTGCTATAAGCCAGCAGCCAAAGTTAGGAAGTCATCTCCAAAGTAGATATATCAATTAATAAACTAGGTTACTGCTCAAAGATATGATCTTTCAAAGAAAAAACACCAAACATAGGTGACAATAACTTTCTCCACATCAAAATGTATTAACAGATATCCAAACACATTCAAATTTACAAGTTTGACAAAATCCACAACGCCCCAGGAAGCTAATGCTTTACTGGTGAACAAAATTACATAGACAACAAAAACTCCTTTTTATTGTCATCCGCAAAAAAAGAAAAGAAAAAATCCCTTCACACTAAGAACCACAGCTCTCTTTCTCTCGATACACAATGCACAAACAAAGCTAGAAATATTAAAGCAATAAACATGATAACAAGATAGTATAATCAAGAAAAAACCATTTCTTTTAGCAACAAGCAAGACAGAGAAACAAGAAAATGTTACTTCAAAAGAAAACGAAAGTAAAAGAAAGAAAGAGTAGAAATTTGAAGAAGAAATGTCATTTTCTTTAAACATAAATATCAAGAATTAAG
Source organism: Populus nigra (assembly GCF_951802175.1). NCBI lineage: Eukaryota > Viridiplantae > Streptophyta > Magnoliopsida > Malpighiales > Salicaceae > Populus > Populus nigra. Next base: position 13,417,712 of record NC_084856.1, read on the forward strand.
TCAAAAGAAAAGCAAAGGGCAAACACAAAGGAAGTTCAGGGAAGGAAAAGAAAAACAGCAGGGAGTGAAAACAGGGAAGAGTCTGAGTCTGACCTTGTAATGAAGAGGGACACCAGTGTTGGGTCCAATGCCTTTTTCACCAGTGCACAAAGCCCTGAAGTTCTCCGCAGTTTTAGGGACAACATCTTTGTATAACTCCACCACTATTCTCCCTTCTAGCTCTCCTCCTATACTTATATCTAAATAACATCTTGGCTTTGCCATCTCTCTTTCTATCTTTTTTATCTCTCAACTCAAAAACCCTAAAACCCGCTTTCTTATTTTTTTGAACTCTAAAAGAGAAGCGAGCTGTGAAGGGCAGTGCGCTCGTCTCTCAACTCTTTGTATATACGCGGTTCTGTCTCTATCTTTCTTTATTTATTATTATCTATGAGAGTTTTAATTGTGGCCATAGGATTGGGTTGTTGGGCCCATTTAGCTGTGATTTATACGTGAATCGAGACCGTTCGTTGCGCTGCTTGAGTGGGCCAGATTGGCAATGGGAATTACTATCACTTTGTGATTCAACCAGCCATATACGTGGCACAAAGTCTAGTTTGGCGTGCATTCTTATTATTATTAATTAACAAAACATTATAAAAAACCTAAAAAGTGCCGCACAGTAAAAAAAAACATTAAAAGAGGTGGTGCACTCACAATACAGTATTCAATGTAATTGTATTTTTATTTATTTATTATTTATTTTTATGTTTTTTTAATATTAATTTATTAAAAATTAGGTTTTGATGGTGCTTTTACTATGTACTACCTAACAACTTTTTTTTTTTTTAATATTGATAAAGTTGTGTACCATCTCACAACTTTATTCATTGTAATAATATTTTTTTTATTTTTTTTAATTTCATCATTCAACATTTAATTTGTTAAAAATTATGCTTCATAATTTATTGTGATTTATTTTCTATATGATCATTTACCTATATCATGGTTTAATGAGTTAACCCAATTGACTCGTTTTTTTTTAATTTCATACTTCAACATTGAATTGATTAGGAATTAGGTTTCATGATTTGTTTCATTTGTTTTCTATGAGGTTATCACAGGTTTTATGATCTGGGCAGACTCAGGTTGTTTTATTGTATTCTTTTTTAGATTGAGTTTTTTTTTTCAATTCCTTCAATAATTGGTTAATTGAGAATTGAGCTTCATAATTTGTTTCGATTTGCTTTTTATAGGGTTATCTCAGTCTCATAGACCTGAGCCATAATTTGGTATTTTTTTTAATTTCATCCTTTAATATTGGGTTTGATTAGATATTATGCTTCATAATTTGTTTTTGTTTTCTTTTTATAAAGTTATCTCGCTCTCATGACTTAGTTCATAGGTTTAGTAGTTTGGGTAGACTCAAATTGTTTTATTGTGTCATTTTCTTAGATTATTTTTTTTAGTTCCTTCAAGAATTGAGTTTCATAGTTTGTTTTAATTTTTTTTTATGGGTTTGTCCCAATTCCATATACTCGGGTAGCAAGTTTGATAGGTTAACCCGGGTTGATTCGGGTCACTTTTATAGTTTATCTTCTATAAGGTTATTAAGGTCTCATAACCTAGTTTATGGGTTTTGTTATAACCAAATTTTAACCCCTATTTGTTTTTACATATTTCAAAAATTAGAATAAATCCAAAAAATATGTTTTTTCAATAACCTTAGTTAATTTTAATAATTTAAGTTTTTTCATTTTTGTTTATTTTTTATGTGTAAAAAAAATACAAAAAAATATAGTTAGGGTTGAAATTGGCCCAATGATTAAGCATCACAGGAAAAAAAAATGATGTTTGAGAAATTTTAGGGCCATAATTAAGAGTTTTAAATTGAAGAGAAAATTGAGAAAAGGGCTTAGTTTGATTTAATTGGTTAAAAGTGAAAGAAAATTGAATTTCTACAATGATTTTGAAACAACTAGCCAAGTTATAAATTAATGAAGAGCTTAATTGAAGAAAAATAATCAAAACTAGGCATAATTTTGAGAGCCAATGATGAATTTGCAACAAATGATTAAATTTAGAGATCTAAATTGATTCGATTAAGGATGCAATTGAAAAGAAAAAAAAAGTTATGACAAATTCGGTTGAATTGCAAGAATTTGAGAAATAAAAACAAAGTTGGAAAGATTTGAGTTATGGATTAAATTGAGAGAGAATTCAAGATTTAATCTTATTTGAGTAAAGTTGGAAAAAATCCAAGATCCAAGGATTGTAATGAGAAGGATAAAATATTCAAAGGATCAATTGGTTATTTGTATAACTTCATTTCAATCCTATTTGTTTCAACCCAATGCAATTCAATCCATTTAATTCGATTTAAGGCAATTAATTCATTGATTTCAATCCAATTAAGTTCAATTGAACTATTTTAATTCAATTTAGTCCCAAATTAATTCAAACAATTAAACCAGAGAATGGAATCTCCTAATTATAGCTCTTCAAACCAAATTCTTGAGAAATTAAACCGAACATCCTAACAATTAAACCCAAGTTCTCAATCCAATATTTTTAACAAATTCCCGGCAATTAAAACCCTAGATTTCCAGCATTCAAATCCAAACTTTTAGTCTTTTCTCTCCATAAAAAGAAAGAAAGAAAATAGGCAATATAACGAAAAACCAGAAAGGAACCATCTCCAGGAAAACATAGAAGATGGAACACAAAAGATCACCCACCAAGTCTCTCTTTCACCACAATAATCTCTCTCTTTAAATAGTTCATAACCACTTTCCATCTTTCTTGTCTATTCACTTTCAATCCATCTCCACATAAGACCAAAAACCACATAACAATCTACACATAATCTCTTTATCCAACCGACGTTTCCTCCCTCAGCATGATGAACAATTTGAACCACCATCTATGATAGTCATCATCTCTTTGTCATAAACCACCATTTACAACTTATATCTACCAATTCTTCCAACTAAAACCACTTTGAATTAGCCCATTACCCATGGTTAGCCTCTTGACAAGATCAAATGATCGATGTCTTCTTCTAAATACAGAAGTGTCAAAGCAATAAATAATCCGGTAAAACCGGGGTTGATCCATATAGAGGTTAATTATACAAAACCACAAATAATAAAGAGAAACAAAGTTGAAGAGAACTTTGAGATGTGATATTAATATCAAGATTAAACAAAGATAAAATAATTGTCAAGGTTGGAGGATCCATTAGTGATATTTCAAATAAATATAGTCCAAACTCTTTTTATAACTCAACTAGAAACCACACACAAAAAAAGTTCAAATTAGATGATTTATCATTAATGACTCATTTAATTTATTAACATGATCATATTAATTACTTTATTTGAGTAATGCTAATACTTGTAAATATTGTCAAGTTTTTATGGTGTTTACTTATGTCAATAATAAATCGAGTTCCTTTCATAGCATAGATGTCAGTTATCCATACAGTAGGCTATGAAAGAATCAAGTATTTGTTGTGTCATGGGTTGTATATCATGAATCTAGACTCACCATTTAACAAGCATGATATTACGAATGAGTAAAATAACAAATAGGGTATTATAAAACAAGTTAATGACAAACTTTCTTGAATATAAATATTAAAGTCCATGTTGAGTTTGTACTATTCTTATTCTTACACCATTAGTATAACCTTTTCATCTTGGCAAAAATAAACTTAACTAAACATAATGAAGAAGAAAAACATAAATAAACAAGATAAGAACATATCTATGATATAAATTAACTAAGTATAGTAAAGGAAATGATAAACATAAATAAGAGATTAATGAGAATATAATATGAAATAAAACTTCAACATTACAAAAATGCAAAAAACTGAAAGATATAAAAATAGAAAAACAAAAATAGTGAATTAATTAAACTTTGTATGTTAAAGAATGATAAACATGGTTTTAAATTAAAGTGGTTGGCTAAAACAATTGGCATAACAAAGACGAACAATGTCATTTTCCATGTCATAGTTGTTCGATTCGATTTATCAATTTTAGTATAAATTAAATAGGTGACCAATGCTATGTCATAGATTGACCTATTTTTTTTCCAATACGAAAAAAATGCCAAGACAATGTAAAAATTCTTAAAAAACGCAAAAACAAATATGAGATTCTAGTCATTAACTAAATTAGGTTTAATAAGTTTGATTAATTTAATAATATGATTACAAAAAAAGATATCGATAACAAATATAGTGAAAAAAATCAACAATGATTCAATGCAAAAGATAAATGCTGGTCAATATTATAAAGATATATCTTTACAATATTCTTAAAATGTCTCAAAGATCTCATTTGTTAACAAAGTAAAAATTAAAAGAGAACAGAGTAACAAAATAGAAAGAAAAATGAAAAATATTTGAATATCATTTATCAGCAAATAAAATATTGAATGATAAAATTAAAAAGAAAATAATTTTTTTAAAAAAAGAAATTGACCCAAGTCTATGCAAGCCAACATGTTGAATCCGTAACCTATTCGTGAAATCAGGATAACCCTATGGAAAGTAAATTGAATAAAATTATGAAGATCAATTCTCAAACCAACCTAATATTGAAGGGAAAATTGAAAAAAAATAAATGAAAAAAAAGACCTGAGTCAACCTTTGTGAACTCGCCGAATCCATAATACTAGACATGAGATCGACATAACTCAAAAGAAAAGAAAGTTAAAAAATAAAGAATATCAATCTCCAACCAACCTAATATTGAGGGGTGAAATAAAAAATAATTAGAAAAGGACCCAAGAAAGACCAAACCCAACATGGTATAATCTTTTGAACCTGTGACACAGATCATGAGGCCAAATTACACCATAAAAGCCAAACCTGAAAAAAATAGCAATGTCAAATTCCTAACCAACCAAAATAATTAGAGATAAAAATTGAAAAAAAAAACAAATTCAACAACAAAAAAGGATCAAAAAGAAAAAAAAGAATGAAAAAAATGAGGACCAAATTTGACACAAAAAAATAAAATAAAATTATAAGGGATGAAATTGAAAAATAATTTCAATTAAAAAACGATAAGAAAAAACGAATAACAATCAAAAGAATAAGGACTAAATTTAATATAAAAATCAAATTTTAAGGGATGAAATTGAAAAACAGAATAAATTTAATAAAGAATTCAAAACCAAATATATTGCAATAAAAAAAATGAGGATACAATTTTATCCATTGACCAAATGAGCAGACTTTGTTGATTTTTTACAATCCTAATGGTTTTTTGAGAAGGGGAGATAGAAAATAGAAAGGGAAGAAAAATGAATTGCTAGAGCTTAACTACTGCTCATCCAGAGGCACGCGTCATACCATTATGATGGGAGCGGTAAGACGCATCCAATGCCTCCCCAAAAAGCGACATTGGAAAGCTAGACGGCGCTGCACGTGCCACCTAAAGGGCGCCGGTGGAGCCAACCATTTTTCTTTATATATATATATACACACACACACACCTTTGATCCCACATAAGAATTATAAAAAGCCAAAATAAAATGATGAAAACACCCCTATAAGTAAAGTCAATAAATTTTAATTTTAAGGGGCATTTAAGCCATTATATTATGGAAAAAATATTGAAAAGTCAAAAAGCCCCTTAACCTAAGGTAAATGTTTTTTTTTTTTTGCTTTTAAAAGTTGTTTAATAATTCTACTATGTAATAAAAAACTTGAGAAAATTGAATTAACCTTGTTCAATTAAATAATGACTAATGTGTCCCATTAAAAATACTGAATTGCCCTTTAGGTCATGTTAGTTGGTTTTCTTGGCAAGGTCTATATGGTAATTTTATTGTGTGAATCCACAATTAAATATGAGCGTGTGTACAATAAAACATTGATCTCTTTTAGCTGTTGTTTTAATTTGATGGGGTTTTATTCCTTCATTAAAAAATAAAGAAATATAGGAAATATTGTTTGTATAAAAAATAAACATCTACATAATAATCAAATACAAATAGTTAAGATAAATTGAAATTGATAGTGAATAATATGATTTGCCATATATAGAAGACAAGACATCAATCTACTAGAATGAAACAAAAGGAGCCCACTTAATTAACAAGATGAAGCAATTAACCATTAAAAAAAGGTTCATATGATTGACCATAGTATCTAGACCCATTCAAAACATAAGTCCTCCAAATGAGATCCACTTTAGTTGATATATTTTATAAACCTAAGAACCCTTAAGCTCTCGATGAAAGATTACAAGATTTTTTTATAACTTGTACAATAAAAAGTTAAAGAGTTATCATTAGCCTTGTAAGGCATTAAAGTCTTTAAAAAAAAGAGCTTCTAAGTTAAGTAAACTTTGAATTTAAGTTACACATATTCGCTCAAGTTCAGGTTCAAAATTTAAGTTTGTTGTAAAATTTATCTTTCTTTATTTGAACAATTTTATTTTTAATGGATTATTTTTTTATGATGAATAATTAAAGTTGATTAATTCTAGTAATTACCATAATTAATTATGCTTATATTTTGATTCTAAAAGTTAGTGTAAAAAGAGGTTGAAGGAGAGATGTTCTATTTTTTTTTGTTTTTTGTTTTGTTCTTGAGCTTAGGTTCTAAAACTCTACAGAAAGATTTTGAGTTATATTATTCTTTTGGTTCATGGAGTTTCAAAGAAAATGTATCATTTAAAAGTTAAATTATTGAAATCCTGAAGGACTATTTACAAGTAAATTGTTTGCACTGATCAAATGATGAACATTTTAGTTTTAAGAACAAAGAGTCTAATTTTTTATAACAATATCTTTATTTCTTCATCCAAATATCTTCAACAAATAAGTGCCTTATATTTACACTAGTTTTAATTTAATATCTTTTGTTTGAAGTATAATAATTTATTTTATATGTCTTAGTATGCAGACTAGAAAGTTGTTTTAATTTAGTTTTAAATTTAAGTACTTTACTCTAATTTATAAACTTGCATGCTATTTAATTTTTAATTATCATACTTTTATTTGGTAACAATTATATATATAATTTAACAAATTAATTTTAAACTAAACAATTGTTATCTAAAAAAAAATTACCAGCATGATATGCCATCAAGCTATATAAATAGAGTATACAATGGTGCTGACATTCTTTTTATTGCAAAAGAAAGCCTTGTGAATGCTCTGCAAAGTGGTAATAGCTTCTTCTTCTTCTTTTCCCGTCTTCAATGCTTTCTTCTCTTTTTGGTTAGAAGAAAAAATTGCATGGGCTACATATGTTTCCATTTTTAATTTTTTGTTGGAGGGAAATACTAATTGTAAATGTGCTGAAAACTAACCATAAGTCTTTATGATTATGTTCATTTCATGCTGGTGAGCAACTACTGGTTAGAAGTTAGAATTTAGAACTAGAGATGAATAATGTCAGAATCAAAGCTTAAAAACAGCACAGAGCTAACGATTATCATTACCACTGCGGTAGTGACGACATTTGCAAATTATTTTGGTGCTCATTATAGGACTTTTTCAAGGCACCTCATAGTCAAGCATCAAATTTATGTTGCTTGCAGTTTGGTTACAGAACTAGATTTTAAATTCTTACAGGTACAGGATTGTATAAACCTGATGTACATTGTGGAAACACCGGGCTTCTAGTTCACCAACCTACAGTTTTTCCTGATCTCCCCATTTTGTCCTGTAAGGACACCAATGTTGGCCATCTTGACCATTGATGCTCCAAAATCCTTGGAAAACAAATAAGGGAACTTGCTATAGTTAAGGACCAATGAAGAGGTTGTATTATCCCCCATGAGAGCTTGGTCTGATTGGAGAAGCCCAGAATTGTTCAAAAGAAGCTTGTAATACAAGTTATCAAACTTGCTGGAACTAGCAGAATCCAATGGAGCCAATTTTGTGTCAGAATCATCTTGATTTGGGCACGTACTTTGCAAACTTGTTAGAAGTGATGTATCAAGCAGTGGATCTGGTTCACCAGAGCCTCCAAAGTCAAAAAGTCTAGACTTAAATGTGAAGCACTGAGCAAATCCAATAGTATGTGCACCTGTATTTATTATTTAGATTTAGAGATTGATGTTTGTTCAAATTTAGATATTCAAGTAATCATCATAATTTATGATCAAGTCGAAATCTTCCCTCTCACTTTTTTTCAGTGGAAGACAAGTGATTTTATAGAAAATATGATGGAGGAGGCAAACCTGAGAGCACAACCACATCCTTCAGTTCAAGACCCTTTGAGGTAAATTTTGCAGTGATGTTCTCTAAAGGTTCAGAAAATCCTGGGAGCTGCTCATTAGCATCACTCTCACTTGCTGTCAGGCCATCTCGGCGGCCTAAGGGTAGAAACCAATATGGGCCTCCAGACTAAATAAAAATAAAGAATCAACAACTATTAGAATGCAAGCAGGATGATCTTTATGCATAATACAAAGTAAGAGTCTAAATTTCTTACAAGATAAACTGCCTCTCTTGCCGCGAGAGTCAGTATATCAGTACAAGAAACTGTGGCTGGGCATGCTCTCTCCAAATTAGCTTTAATGTCATCAATGACTTCAAAACCTCTAGCCGAGTTTCGATTAGGAAATGCATTTTTCTCTCCTCCATCAAGTAACAAAGACCCATCACATCCCTGTTGATAGAAATGAAGAAACAAGAAATCAAAAGACAAAAAATTGAAGTCAGCCTTAGTAGCAAAGGTTTACAGATTCAATAATCTCCATATGAATGGAGGCAGAGGACTTTGCTCTAGTATTATCCTATAATATTGGAAACAGAAGACTTTATTTTTTTAGTGATTACATTAACGAAACAATCATGAAAGTGAAGCCTCAACAGAGAAGCTGCCATCCTAGAATCATTTGTCATAGCAGACCAAACACCAGATCGAACAATTTTTGTGAGGTTAGGACATGTGTAATCATAGTATTTATAATTAAGCTGGCATGACACCAGAGGACACAACAGCAGAAGGCAAAGCAAGTGAACAAAGGGAAGTTTAAAGGAGGAGTGCTCCATATCTTGACCGTGAACAGGTTGTCTAAAAGCTAAACCAGTATTGTGTGACAAAGCAGTGGTACATAGGAGCAATTTATACACAAAAACAACATAGGCTGCAGATGTCCCTCTCAATGAGTTTGGTACCATCCCAAATTCTTCTTGATAATGGGAGCAAGAACACGCAAAGACCCACTTGATGAAAGATTAATCTGCAAAGTGGTAAATGAGGTATCCCATCTACGAAAAAATGGAAGAAATATAATAGTGCTTTACACTCTCATGTTTGACTTGGATATCTGAAAGTGAAGAAAAAACAGCACTTGAAAAGATGATGTTGTTCTTTTAGGCGTAGATATATAGTTTCACAAGTGAGATAAGTCCAAGGAAACAACTAATATTTTCTCCAAGTGGTAGAATGATGCATTCCATCTAGATAAAAGAATAATGTTTGTTTATACTCTCAAGTTTGACTTGAATCTTCACGTGTGAAGAAATAGCTGAATTCATAGAGCAGTTGTAGCTCTTTTAGGATTAGATACTTCTATATATTAGTAAGATAAGTCTAAAACTAGAATGGTTTCCTGTCAGCAATGGTATTTTCATTTGCCGAAAGTGCGTTAAATTAATGTAATAGTGGGTTTCATGCATGCTGCATAATGGGGGCTGGTGAAATGGATCCGTCGCAGACCAACTTGTATTGTATGGTAGGTTCATGCTATGCAAGTGGCTATGGTTAAGATAAAGAAAGCATGAATCACCTCGAAGAAGGAAATTAAGAGAGCTGATGAATGATTAACATACAAGCGAGTGGGAGATGGTGGTAGGCTGCTAACTTGATTCATCACAAATAGGCCAAACAAATTGAGTTCTCATTAATTTCTCAAGCTTTGTTCTACTAAAATATAAAGCTTTTTGCATAGAAACTTCCGGGGGAGACACTTCTCCTCTCTAACTCATTTTCTTCATATCTAAAAATTCTAGATTTCATATATACATTATGCTTTCTTGATCTCGGAATCAAAGTAATCGACTTATGGCATGAGTTTGATTTCGTTCTTGAATGCTGAGCTCGTTACATAATTATGTTATGGCCAATAGCCCATGTTTTGTTGGAATTCCTGCTATACATTGTGCATGCAGTAGAATTCGCCACCAATATTCTAGAATCCTAGTCACGAGAGCGCCTGTTATGGACCAATGTTGCCATGATTTCACAAACGTCAAAACGCTTCAATTAGAACTCCTTTCATTCTCCAAAAAAGAAAATAATAATGATTCATATAACTTAAAAATGAACGAGTTTTTCATTTTAATTTGTATCGAAGTAACAAAATAATGAACTGTGACGACCAGTATCTAGTTAATTTGTCCATCCATCATCTGTGGTAGCTAGTAATGACACGATTGAAATCCTAGGAAACACATGATATTATATCGTCGGTTGCCACCTGATCGTTTTGAAATTGATAGCCTTCAAATTTCCCCTGGCTCTTTGATGCTTTTATCAACAAGGATCAGAAAAAAGTAATTTGCGACAAGATTTCATTCATAGGACACAACCCTTTTTTCTTTTTTTTCGCTGAACATACTGTCTGCTGTCTTTGATGGTGTTCACTCCCAGCAAGCCTTTAGGCCTCGATCGGGGGCTGAATTTGGATGTCCTTTTCAATTGTAGTATTCAGTCCATGGGTGCATTTGTAGAGGATTAGGCACATATTCATGCCGATTAATGATCATATATTGCCTAATCCCTTCTTTAGAAAGTCGAAGCTTGAGTGAATGAAGGCACAAGTTTGAGGTAGCAGATAGAAATCATAGAAATCATGTTCTTCTACCTGTTTCCTGTTGCCACTGTTGTTGACATAGTTGCATTATCAATCATGTTCAGGTAAGAGAATCCAAAGGTGGCCAGGCAAGAGTGTAGATCTGTTCTCCTTGGTTGGGTCTAGATGAAGCTGGTTCCAGTTCCTAATTATCAAGCTGCTTCCGGTGGCAGCAAGTTCTTTATGATTTTCAAGGGGAACCATTCGTGTAATATTTGTATTCACAGCAATATCTTTAATTTATATACAATGGCATGTATAGCTTAGAAGTAGTTTAATTATCCACGCTAAGTTGTGGATTTCTAAGTCAATCGATGAACAATATTTATCTGATTTGTTTTTTATTATAAAACAAATATTTGATATATGCTCATAAATCATATATACAGGATGTTTCATCACGATACATCAAAGGGAACGATGCATCTTTGACATGAAAAGAATTTTGTTTTCTTAAAGCAACTGTGAAACATATTTACATCGGACAAACAGTTTTTTTCTCATAAATTTTTGTCAAAAACTTCTCGAATTAAAACCCATTTCTTTGTTTATGTATTTTTTTATAAACATTTTATTAGCCAAAAAGATTTAATTTAATCCAAAACAAAAAAGGCAATTACATGTATTAGCCTAAAAAAAAACATCAAACCTTTACACCTTTTGATAAATTCCAAAACATTTTATTTCATCAAAAAATGACATCTAAACATTTTATAAATATCCAAAAAACATTAATAATAACTTCAAAAAACATGATTAACTAAGTAAAACAACATTTTCTTTCATTAATCCACATAAATATTAAAAACAAAATTACTCCAAAAAAATATTTAAAAACATCATTAAACATATATTAAAAGGCTAGAGGTTTGACTCATATACATCATCTACTAGGTTATATGAGATTGTATACCTTTAATAATAGCGGCTACTTTTTTGCTCACTTGTGAAAAGAATTTTGCGTCCATCATTTTCAAAGCTAATGAGATTCTTGTGCCAGACTCGTGAACCTTCACAATTAGAGTTGTTTTCATTATTTCTCTCCTCCTTTCTTTTTCTTATCTCTTTTTTTTTTCAAAAGATATTTATAAGGTTTTTTAGATTTTTTTTTGTGTGGATTCAATCAAAAATTGATCAAAATTTAGCTCTTTGATCAAAACTAGAAGGTTCTAGATAAAAGTTAACAGCTGGAAACTCTTGTACTAAACTGATTTTGCAATGGTGATTTGATTTTAGAGTCATTGGTGGTTTTGCTAGATTTAGAGGTCAAGAAGTTATTTCTAGCCTTCTGATCTTTAGATAGAGGTTTTAATGTCATTGATAAGAATCCTTTAAGAAGATTTTAAGTGTGAATACACACAAAAATGAGTGATTTTTATGAAATGAGTGTCACGGTCAAAACTGACTGGATTGACCACTTTCAAGGCTTCGCTGGAGCAACTCCGATGGAAACGTCATTAGAAACCACTTGAAGTTGGTAAAGAAAGTGCACGCCTTTTGTTTGGATTCAACCTTGTTCAATTTGAAAGTTTATAACTTCACATTCATTCATTCAAATGTAAAATTGTAGTGATGGTTGATTAGAGATAAGATGTTGGAGGCTTCTATAGAAGAATTCATTCAAATGTAAAATTGTAGTGATGGTTGATTAGGGAAAAGATGTTAGAGGCTTCTATAGAAGAATTGGATATTAATGTTCAATTTCATGGAAATGGTGTAGTAGAGGCGATATTCTTTTTCTATTTGTAAAAATTCTCATGTCACTTAGAAGTCTAAAACTCGTCAGCCTGATCATTATGCATTTTCTGCTGGAAGAAATCTAGTAGACGACGTGTCATTTGTGTCCTTTCATTAAAACAAAATGACACGTTGTCTACTAAAACCCTAAAAATTAGAGCTTTTAATCTATTTTTGCTGAAAATCAATTCAGTCTTTTTTATTCTAATTGTGACACATACACCCTTAATTGACTTGAAATCCTTTTAATCCTTTCAATTACACCCCTAGAAATTCTTTTTTGAATCCATTTATTCAAGCGCCTTTTACAAATGAGTCCTTGGCTTTCAATTTATTCAATTTCAACCTTAATTGATGATCAAAATTTTAATTCCTTTCAATTTGACCTCTGAGTTGGTCAATTTCAACTTTTATAAATCACATATCTTTTTTCAGTTTAGTCCTTAGTTTTGGATTTCTTGAATCAAGCCCCTAATTGCCCATCAAACTTCAATATTCTTACGATTAAGTTTCCAAACTTTAATTTCTTCTAATTAACACTTAAATTGACTCCAAAAATTGATTTTTCTTGTAATTAAATCCTCAATAAAAATAATTAAACCTTCCAAAATTCTCATTAAGTCCTTAACCATCTAAATTTATATTTTCACCAATAGAATCCTTTGTCAATCAGAATTAAAATGTCAATTTTATCAATTTTATACGTTTTGGTTTTCTGTTTTTTTCTACTTGTCATTTTAATCCTTTACCACTAACCCGAATAATCTTCTAAGCTTTCTTCATGTATATCCTTTTATATTTTAGAATATTTTTCCTAAAATTTTTATGGGATAAAAAATTAAACAACAGCAACATCCACAAAAAATAGTGTGTAAAAATTAAACATCATCGGAGAAGGCACAAGTTGCAAAGCCTCCTCATATACCTGCACACAGCAAATCAACCATGATCATGACTCATGAGAGATTACTCAGCACATTATCCTATGTTTCTATGTTAAAACCAAAGAGATGAATACTTGTCAAATATCAGAATTTCACTTGCTCATAAAAATCATACCTGAAATGCTTTTTGAGAGTTTCAGTCATCTCCGACATTTTTAGAATGAGTCATTTCGAGTCTTGCAAGCCAGTTCCAATATTCTGGTTCTCTCAAAAAGTCTCTTTTCATGTCACTTAGCAGCATCTCCTTGCGCATTTCTTCCGAATGGATCAAGCCTGTTGCTTCTAGCATCTCCAATAACCTCTTCCTCAAGCCAAAACTAGAAGGGATAGCTTGAACAGCTCTAGTATAGATTATCTGAAGAATACTCGAGCCTTTCTCACGAAACAAATCGACTTTCTTCTCCGACTCCTCAGTACCAGCATCTGATCCATCATCAATTCCTCTTCTTCATCGAGCAACATATCATAATCATGAACCACATTTTCCTTCTCCTCTCCAAGCGCAACCTTTCGAGCTTTTAACTTGTTAAGGTACATCAATTCCATCCAAAGATACTCTACGCAAGGATCCTCTGAATGTGGGCACGCCCTCAAACCATTCTGCGTGAGTGCACGAGCAGCTGAAACATTCAAGCTATGATCAAATTCCCAAGCCGCAGCATAAATCCAAAGTCCAGGAACTTTTGGATGAAACCTAATTAATTTAGCCAAAACCTACAAATGAAAAAGAAAATATATGATTTCACTAAAGTATGAAAACATCCTTCTACACAATGACGATAATTACCGACATAAATGAAATGAACAGAGAAAAAACAGCAGCATCATGCCGAAACCATAAACATCTAAGCACCCAAATCCACAAAAACAAAAACCCACCAATTAACGCAGATAGAATATCACTAAGCAAACCGATAAACATTGACGAAGATTCATCATTAAAAACCCAAAATAAAAGCTCTCACCTTTTTCCCATTCTTTTTATCCCTACAAAACTCCAAATACCTAAACCAAAGCTCTAAATCTCCCTTAAACCTCATAACAGCAATTCTATAAATCTCAACAATCCTTGAAACCCCAGCAAAATCAGAAACATACTTTTTGATTCTCCTCTTCTTCTTATCCCATTGCTTTTCCAGCTCACGCGCCATTGATTTCTTTCGTAATCTACGAAGTGAGTCAAGTTGAGTCACGTATTCAATGTAAGCTAAGAAATCTTGCTTTAAAGGACTTGGCCTCTTCAATCTGTACTCAAATTCTTTTCTTTGTTTCACTATCCCTGCTATTTCTCGCCGTGTGAACATGCCTTTACGTTCTAGGTCGTCTAGCTCGTCGACCATCTGTTCGAGCTTGTATTGGACCCTGTCCGCCATGGCTGTTCTCGGGTTTAGTGAGTTGACTCGGTGCTGGACTCACAGGACAGAGTGAAAAAGGAGGGATTGTATTAGGGTTTAAGCAAGATTGCAGTTGTAAACTTGTAATAAAAAATAACAGGATTTTGAAGTTTAATATGGACTGTGCTTGGAATGCTAGATAGGCCCATGAATGGGGATTTTGAAGTGGACCGAGACAGAGGCTAATTATAATTATAAGATAAGAAAAAATACAGGATATCCTAGTTATTTTAATATATTGTTTTACATAAAAAAATTAAAATGTAAATTGAAAAGTTTTATTACATAAAATAAAATATGCATCCTATTATATTTAGTAAATTTATTTATTTCAAAAAATAAAAAAACTCATAATTTAAAAGATAAATACAAAAAAAACTGACTGAATAAACCAACGCCATAATATTATTCAATGTTGAACATATCAGTAATATAATTTAAAAATATACTTTTTTTATATTAAAAAATAAAATTTATTTGTATAAAAACAATATTATAGATCAATTAGAATAATACATTGAAAAATAAAATAGAAACAGAACAACTAAAAATAATTATATTAAACAAAGACATGCAAAAATTATGACCTAAGTCATGAAACTAGGATAAACTATGAAAAAAACTTAAAGATAATCACAAAATTAATATTTGAAAAACTAATACAGAATAATAAAATCATACGAAGCTGAATTTTCAACAAATTAAATGTCGAATGATGGAACTAGAAAAAAAAATTACATAAAAGGATGAAAAAATTACTATGAGAAAAAACATTAAATAGAGGGATAAAAATTTTAATTGGAGGGTTTAATTGAATTGAAAAATAGCTTTAATAAAAGGAAAAAAAATGAGGGTCAAACTGAAAAATAAAACAACAGAATATTTGATTGGAGGATGAAAATAAAAGAAAAAAAACTTCAACAAAAGTGTCAAGGATAAAATTAAAAATTTAAAAATATGAGGACTGAAGTGAAAAATCAAACATATAAGAAATTGCAATTGAAGAACTAAATTGATAAGAATAAAAACTTCTATAAACAAAAAGGGAATGAAATAAGAAATTCATAGAATGAGGATTGCACACTAGGGTCTCTTCTGACCAGTGCCTTACGTCTGCAGACCCGGGCGGCGGGGTCTGCAGACCCTGCAAAGAACAAAAATGAAAAAATATATATAATATTAATTATTATTGTTGTTGTTGTTGTTAATAAATTATTTTAAAAAAAATTATTACTATCAAAAGTTTTGCCAAACAAATTCAATACTATTATTAATATGATAGATATTATTATTTGTATTCTAAATATTATTATTTTTATTATAATTAAAAGTATTAGTATTCAAAATATTATTATTTTTTATTTTTATTGTAATTAATATTTTTCATATTAAAAATACTA
Organism: Populus nigra; assembly: GCF_951802175.1. NCBI lineage: Eukaryota > Viridiplantae > Streptophyta > Magnoliopsida > Malpighiales > Salicaceae > Populus > Populus nigra. Next base: position 13,434,001 of record NC_084856.1, read on the forward strand.
TTATTTTTATCATAAATATTATAATTTTTATTATAATTAATATTATTCATATAAAAATTAATAAATTTGTAGAAAAATATTATTAATATTAAAAAAACAATAATAAATTTGATTTGAATGGTAGAATTAAGAATTATTATTACTATTGTTATTATTGTTATTGTTATTACCAGATTCAAAAAAATTATTACTACCATAAAAAAAAACATAAATGTTTTTAAAAGATTGAAAAATATAACCTGGACAGACAAGTTAAATATTATTATTAATATTATAAATATTATTGCTATAGAAAAAAATATTTTTGTATTAGATGTTTTTGTATTTTTTTATGTGATTATATAAAAAATAAATTTTAAAAAATAAAAAATATTATCTCAATATAGTTTTAAAAAAATATTTTAAGATATTTTCAATTTTATTTTTTTCCCTCTTGAAATTTTTTTCTTTTCTCTTATTGATTTTTTTTTTCATTATGTAAAGAGGAAATAAATTTAGAACTTCAAAGCATTCGAAGCACCGGGCACAGTCCATATTAAAGAAATTCCAAGCATGTTTTAATAAGAAAATTCAACTCATACTGAAATGAAAAAAAAATTATCATCACCTAATTTTTGTATAATATAAAAAATAACTTTAGGTCTGGCTGCACAACAGGACCCAATAAGTTTGGGGACTCAAAAGCACTAAGTTCGTACCCAAGGCTTATGGGTCTTACATCAGGACCCGAGACTTTTATTATAAGTAAAAATATTAATATAAAAAATATTCTTATTTGTGTTATAAATATTAATATTTTTATTATAATTAATATTATTAATATAATAATAAATAAATTAAAAATATTCTTATTTGTATTATAAATATTCTTATTTTTATTATAATTAATGTTAATGATATTAAAAATATTATTATTTATATTAAAAATATTATTATTATATTTTTCTTGGATCCATGATCATGATCCAAAGTTCTTGAGTCTTAGGTTTTTTATGTTATAAATATTATTATTATATTTTTCTTCGATCCATCATCATGACCCAAAGTTCTTGAGCCTTAGGTTTTTTATGTTATAAATATTATTATTTTTATTAGAATTAAAAGTATTAATATAAAAAATAGTGTTATTTGTGTTATAAATATTATAAAAACTTAAGTTAGGCAAGTTTAATATTGTTATATTCATTAATATTATTAAATTTTAAAAAAATATTAATACTATAAAAAAAAATATAGAATTGATTTGAAAGGTAAAATCAATTATTATTATTATTATTAACTTGGATCAGATATCCCCTTCCAGACCCAAGAAACTTGGGGCAAGAAAGGGGTGCTTCATCCAAAGAGCTTAGGTGTAACTAGAGCGCAGACTCAAATCCTTTAGGTCTTGCAGCCCTACCCGACCCAAGATTATTGGTCTTGCATCAGGATCCAAGACTAATGGGTCCTGCGTCAGGTGCCATTTCTCTCGGGCCTGGCATCAGGATCCAGGGCTAATGGGTCCTGCGTCAGGTGCCATTTCTCTTGGGCCTGGCATCAGGATCCAGGGCTAATGGGTCTTGCGTCAGAACCCAATGTTAATAGGTCCTGCGTCAGGATTCAAGGTTCTTGAATCTTAGGTTTGAAAATTAATATAAAACATATTATTATTATTATTATTATTATTATTATTATTATTATTAAGAGTATTAATATTAAAAATAGTATTATTTGTGTAATAAATATTATTATTATTATTATAATTGAAAGTATTAATATAAAAAATAGTATTATTTGTGTTATAAATATTATTATTTTTATTATAATTAATATTATTAATAAATTTGAAAAAAATTATTATCAATATTGAAAAACAACCATAGATTTGATTTAAAGTGTAAAATTAAAAATTATTATTATTATCATTAATAAATTTTAAAAAAACTATTATTATTATCGGAAAAAAACCATAATTATTTTTTGAAAGATTAAAAAAATAAAAATTTTGACAAACAAGTTAAATATTATTATTAATATTATAAGCATTATTATTGGGTTTGACATTGGATTCCATGTTATAGCTAGATTAACACTTTTAGATTTTATATTTTTATAATAATTTGTTATTAAAATAAAAGGTAAACCAATGATGACGTATCAGTGTCACTAACCAGTGTTATTCTATGACAAAACAGTAGAGAAGACGTAAAAGTTGATTAGTGCTGAACCGGTGGAGGTGTTTTGTGAGAAACAGCAGATCTTCGCCAATCAACGGAGCACCGTATCTTTCCAATGGTCATTGTTTGAACCACGCAATGTCATTGCTTGCTTTAAACTTTTTGTGTGCCATGGTGGACCCAAAAATGTGCCACCCTCTTGGCTCTTGCCTTTATCTTTGTTTCCGACATTAAAAGTCTCTTTTTAACTTTTGAGCACTTCATTTCCTTGTTTTTATTTTGTTTTACAGCTCAGAAAAAAAAAAAAAAAGGTTTGACCCTCGAGGAAAGGAAATAATTGCTTCCAAATTTCCAATCTTGATTGTCAACCAATGCATGATTTTTATGAGTTGTTGGGAAATGTTAAATATACCCTCAAATTATTGGAGTATTATCAATTTTGTATCTAAAGTATTTTTTATATCAATTTTACCCTCGAACTATTTTCATTTCTTAACCATGGCTTCTTTTAGAATCAATTGATAGAAACCATTAAATTCTATTAAATAATACCATTTTTCATATACAAAAAAAAAATGAAAATTGAATGGAAATATAGATGGAAAGCTCTAAACATGGATGGAAGTTCTTAATTGAAGTTTTTAAAAACATTTAAAAGTTAATTGATACCAAGTTAATTTTTTACATATATCAATTTTACAATTGGAAGGAAGGGAGCAGTTTGTGACTAGCAAACAATGACATGGAGGTCTGATCTGGACGTAGCAATTCTCAACTGCAGCATTGATCTACATGTAGCTAATGAAGGCTCTTCTTGTTGTTTAAACTAAAGCTGATAATATAGCTTGACAGAATAGCAATCTGTTCAAGCTGATATCACATAATCCTCAATCTGCCCAACAACAATTTCTAAGATTCGAGACCAGCTGCTAAAATACAAAATCTGCAACAAGATTTTACAGTTCGGGACTGCCCAAGAAAATCACACTGATGCTGAAGCAGTGAAGCTGATAAGGAAGGCAGCATATTACATGATCCTCCTTGATTGCAGGAAATATTTTAGGATAATTATCAGGTGATTGTTTCTATAGTTAGTTTACAAGATATGCTTGTATATTATACTATATTTATCATTGTACATTCCTAGACATGAAACCTCACCACCACATAAATTATGGTGGCTTTATAATTCTTATTAGAAGCTACTAGGATTGTTCTGTCGCATGAGATTTCCTGGGAAATTAACAGCAACATGGCAGAAGAATAGTTATAACTTTTTCCCTACAATCTACTGACGTTACATTCAGGCAAGAATACTACCTTCGGAAATATACATACAATTGAACTTCTGAGATTGCTGAAGCTCTAAACTCAATGCAATAGTGTACAAAACCTGCTTCTAAAATCCTTGACTTGGCCTATATTTCAGATGAGCAAGCACGTAAAACGTTAGGAAGCATTGATGAAAATGATAAAGGGAAGAACAATCTACTGAAGCAAACTATGGCCACCAGAAATCCACCAGAGTGCACAGGGGTGAACAACAAGACTTCTAATTTACAGTTTGTTGTTAGTTTAGTCCATCCAGAGAACAAGCAGAGGCTCTTCCAGTACTGTGTTATCTGAAGTTATGGTTAATTTTAGCACCACATTTGCATAAACTGGATCTTGTGAATAAGACCTGATGTGATGTATGCTCCGATCCAACTGCAGAGGAGCTAGAGTAGGAAGAACCACAGGAACTGAACAAGGAGAATGATGGGAGGCCATTTTGTCTTTTAAGTTGGAAGTTTCATGACGAAGTCATTGGACAGTTTTGCTGGAGAAAAAGAATAATGCGCAAAGCTGGAGCCAGAAGTCATGCAACAGCAGGATATTACACGTTTGAGAATTTACTTAATTCTATGTTCTAGAAATGAAAAGTCATGGAAGGATAATGCAGAATGTAACTGTTACCTGTCAGCAGTCGTCTTTCCTTTAGTACTTCTTGAGCTTGGTAATCCTGGCAGATGATCAAATTTGACTTCAGAAGCTCTTAGACTTTGGGATATATCCTGCCAATTAATATGATATATAATCCAAATTACTACAATCCATTTTGAAAGTGAAAATAAAAGGAAAAGATAAAAAAAAAGAGAGTGGGAATGACACTGGTAGCTTACAGTCAATTTTATCCCACTGATTGACTGGATGGTAGATGATACATCGAGCTGCTGAGAGTTTTTAAACCACCGATGTTCAAGTAACATGGTTGCTGACGGTCTCTCTGCTGGGTTTCTTCGAAAGCAGCAACGCAAAAAATCCTTGCCCGCTGGTGACAATACTTCAGGTATAGATGGGCTATCCCTCATAACTTTAAACATGGCTGCAGCCTGCACAATAGAAGACAACTTAAAATTTTAAATTAACATAGGAAGAATTGAGTCCATTAGGATCACTCAATCATACCCCAGCACTCTGTATCACATCCAGTAAAAAGTTACATAATCTCTACATCCTTCTCCGGTCATTTGCTCCGGTCATTTCGATGAAATGATCGGAGAAGGTAACCTTAACACTTCCTCCACCACTATGTCAGTACCAAACCTTACCAAGTAACGGGACTTCCATCACCTCAATATAAATACAGCCGACTTGAAATCTCATTCAGTACCCAACCTTCTGTGTTTTCTTGGGAACATATGATAACAAATGAAACACACCTGTGTATGTAATAAAATTTCATTTCTTAATGATATAGTTGATTGTATCATTTTATAAATTTTTTTCCTAAAAAAACCACATAATTCCCTCATTTTGTATTTTTTTTCTTATTGACATCTATGTTTGGTAGACCACATTGAAGGTCACTGTGACATTAGAAAAGAACATTAAGAAAAATCTTGTACTCACCCCCTCATACTCGCTCCAAGGAGGTTTCCCAGTGAACATTTCAATAATAGTACATCCCAAACTCCAAATATCAACAGCAAGTGCAAGATCAGAGCTGGAATCCTTATGCATTACAGCTTGCATGAGCTGCAGAGAAGGATATTCTGTCAGAATATGAGAAACAAAATAAACACCGCACCATATTCATGTGCATGAAGCAAGAAAATACCTCAGGAGCCATCCAGTAAGGGCTTCCCTTTAGAGAAAGATCAGCTGCTTGTCCAGTAAGCTGAGCAAGTAAGTAGTACCATTTTTATGAGCCCAGTATAAAAAAGAGCAAATTGAATCTTTCATGGAAATTACAATGGTGATTTCACATGCAACTTCAAATCACAAATGCAATAAGGTAGGATCTAAATGATGTTTCACTCAAGCTGATACCAGGAGTAACTAATTGAAAGGAATGTCAAATTGTATCCTACTGAATGTTAAAAGATTTTAAGAACAGCTGGAACAAAGTATGGTAGGACAAGAAATTTATTTTGCAAAAAAGATCACACAACCATCATTTTTGAATTTGATAATCAACAAGGAGAAAATATCTGTAAGCTGTAAAATCTCACACTTAAAGTTTGAACCATCTCTAAATTTTCCCTCCTGCCCACATATGGTGATACCAATACCATGACTAAGTGACAACCTTTTTATTTCTAAACAGTATACCAAATTTTATCGACAAAAAAGAAGAAAGGAATAAAGAGGGCATGAACAACAGAGAGGAACAACTCAACAGTCGTATCAGATTCCATACTGCTTACTGGAACTAACTCATGATAACACTGAAAGATATCCAAAGGCACAGTAGTTCAGATGCAATGCATATACATTATACAAATTATATGCATGTACTCATGTAGCCAATAGAATTTTGGAGAAAAGAAAAGAAACAAGTACTCACAAGTTTTGCCATCCCAAAGTCTGCAAGCTTCACAACTCCAGATGCATCAACAAGCAAATTAGCCCCTTTTATATCCCTAGATATACAGAGATATGAGATTCTCAGCTACAAAGCAAATGAAACATAATTCCACAAACCTTTTCCCAAAAGACTGCTTAAAATGTATTCTGACCCTAATTTCAAAATATAAAACAGCTCATGCTCCCATACCTGTGTATTGTCTTCATGCTGTGCAAGTAAGCTAGCCCAGAAACAATATGGCGACTAAAATTACGAACTACACTTTCTGTTATGGCTCCACAATGTTCACGTACATATTTATTTATTGAACCTGGATGAACATACTCCAGATATATATAGAATTTATCATCCACCTGCATACACGAAAATATTTGTTAACTAAATTCATAAAGATGCTCTGGTAAATATATAGAGCATAGAAACCTAAAGACATACTTGTTCAGAAGGAAAAAGAAAGGAAAAGAAATGGAGGAACCTAAATTAGCCAGTGAAATTACTCACTATTTCACTACCATAATACTGCACAATGTTTGGATGCTTCAGGTGGCTAAGAACTTTAATTTCCTGAACAAATGAAAGAAGTGAGAAAAGAAGATGGGAGCAGAATAAAAACCTAACCTTGTTTATCAGTAAACATTAGAGCCTACAATGTTTCATCTTAATGCATATGAAGAACTAGCACAGAAGCATTAGAATTAAAACATAAAAAAAATCTAGTACTGAGTCTTCAAGCATAAAGCTATGAAGATTATGACACATAATTGAGTGTTTGAGAATGAAGCTGCAGAATCAACTTCTCATAGACAATGTGAATCACCTGTTCTAATTGCTTTATAGACTCCGCAGATTTTGGGTCATCGGGATACATTTCCACTTCTTTCATTGCACATAATGCCCCAGTTTCCCTGTTAGAAACAAAAAGACTGCAATTGGCATTTACTGCATCAAAATAAGCCTGCACAATAGATAATAATAGAATTCATGTACCTATTGCTGGCAACATAAACACTTCCAAATGTACCGCGTCCAATTAGCTTTCCCTTCTGCCACTGACTTTTCATAGACATGGATTCTAGTTTAGAAAGAGCTAGAGGAACTGGTACTGAAGGTGAAGGGACAGCTGCTCCTGGAGGAAGAGGTAAAGGGTGGACCTCAAAATTAGCATTACTTTCACGCCATGCAGCTGAGCTTTCGATTGATAACTTGGCAATCAATGGTGATGGAGGTCCAGTTGGGCTTCTGGCACTCCGTTGGGGACTTAAATTTGGTGGACTTTGAAGAGGAGAATTATCAGTACTAAAAGCACTGATATCCATGAATGCTGGAGGAGGAAGCCCAGGTATGTCTAATGTTGCCATCTCTGGTGCAGACCAGACTTGATTTGCTTTAGCAATCATGCGGTAGTAAGGAAGCATATCAGCAGTGTTACTCGTTCTTGGTGGGCTGCGGACAGGACTTGCGAAAGGACTAGTAGGAGCGCTCCTCGTAGGAATATTGATCCCGAAGTTGTCCCGAGAACTCTGAGCAGTACTGAAATCCGGACGTACCATCCTAGGTGACTGAGAGCGTAGATGCTTAATCATTTTCTTCATGTTTCGACCAGCAAATGTACTGTTACAGGACCACATATTAACCAAGAAAATTCAATTCAGAGCCTGGAGAACAATTTATCTGCTAAATGAACAAAGCATCTCGGATGAAGCCACGACAAAGGTTCATGTCACGCACAACTACAACCCATAATTGATGCAGCAAGTCTGCCTTAATTATGCATTCAAAAACTGACAAAGTCATCATTAATATATTATCTCGAAAAAAATTTTGAATCAAGAAAAACATGCCACACTGTCTACCAATTTTTCCAGGATGGAGCAGAGCATCATACGATCTATGAATAGCATAATATATTAAAAAACCACAATCTGTATCCTGTTTTGGAGATGAAAATGACAATTAATTCATCAGTCAAACACCGAAAAAACTCATCATTGCCTATTTAAAGATGTTTATTGATAAACAATATACCCTAAAAAAGAAACCCAATTAGCAAAATTACCTAGAAATTGGAGAATTCGAAGAAGATAATCCCTCTCCAATCCTATCGCCCCTCTCTCTTTCTCTTTCCCTAAAACCATCGCGATGCCTCTCCTTGGGCGAAGGCAACCTCAAGTCCCCATCTCCAGAAGGCACGGGCAATGGAAGCGGTAATGGCACAGCAACCGAAGCAGAAGTTGACCTCGGAAGGGCACCAGAATCCACATGATGATCCGGTGGTGCCACCTGCTTTTTTTCACCTGCAAGGTCTTGATCGGTTAAATGTCTTAACTTCCTTTGCCTTATAAGCTTAGGCCTTTCATCACCACCACCACCTAACGTTAAACTACGATGATTATTCCGACTAATACGACTGCCATGACCTCTCCTAATCGAAGGGAGAGTCTCTTCCCTGGCCATTGAAGAAGAAGAGAAAGATGAAGATGAGCGTTTATGAGGAGAAAGGGAAGAAGAAGTTGAAGAAGAAGAAGAAAAGGAAATGTTATGAAGCCAACGCATATTGGCCGTAGTAAATTAATAAGGAAATGTCATATTTTGGTTGTTTTGTTGAAGAAGAAGAAGAAAAGGGGCTGCTGATTCCCATCTTTTTCTGTAAATGTAATTAGTTTTGTAAGAGAGAAAACGAAACCGTGAAAAACGAAAGGAGAAATCCATGGAGGGTTGGTTTGGCTGCAAGGTGGAGAAGAAGAAGGAACAGACAGTCCATGGAGGGTTGGTTTGGCTGCAAGGTGGAGAAGAAGAAGGAACAGACAGAAACCAACGCGGTTTTGCTCTCTCTCTCTCCCCCCTTTTTGATTTTTCTTTGTCTAGAAAGAGAGGGGGAAAGAGAAAGGGAGGGAGGGTGTGAATGCAGGTTAGAAATAACTGTATTTCTAATTTCTGTTTAATATCTTTCTGGTTACGTATATTTGTTGTCTTTTCGACTTCCCCTTCCTGAGATTTTGGTGGTTAAATTTTAGTTAGCTGTTTTACAGCAAAATAATAAATTATTAATAATTATTAGAGTTTTTTTCAGCTCATTAATTCATTTCTTTGATTATTATGTTACCTTAAATCTAGATTTGAGTAAATTAAAAATAACATATCATTAAACAATATATATATATATATATATGCAATGAAAATAGATATTCTCATGTCAATTTGAGTATTAATTGAGATTAAATCTCTTTTTTATATAATCTTATACGAGTCCATATACTATTCATTTCTTAATTGGACTTTAGGTTAAAGAAAAGCAATTTTGATTCTAATATATATTAGCTTAATGGTTTTTAGGACTGAATTTTATGCCATTACGCTAAAAAAATCTTGAAGGGTTAAAAATAAGTTATCACTTTCATAAGTTCATTTAATTGGCCGGCCCTAGCAAGAATTCCTTTTTTTCCGGCTTTTCTTTCAACAAATTATATTCTTAACTCTAAAAATAAATAAATAAATAAATTTTATCCCCTTTAAATTATTTTTTTTCTAATTTAATCCCTCTAACCTAAAATTTCTACTATGTCACCGGTTCGTGAGCTTGTTTGTTGGCGATATATATATATATATATATATATATATATATATATATATATATATATATATATATATTAATCAAACCATTAGAGTGTTGTTTGTATCCGCGAATAGAGTTATCCCAAACAAATTTTATTAGCCACAAACACACATGATTTATAAATTTTTATTTTGTCTTTAGTGAAGCCCAATTGCCATTTCTTGACAGTGTACTTGAATTGAACACCTCTAGTACAATCTAGGTTTGGATTCCAAAATATGCCCAAGATTTGGATTCCGATTTTTTTATTTTTTATTTTAAAAAGACAAGGTAATAAATGCCCATGAGAATTGAGATAGTTCCGTAGTTGATGCCTGAAAAATATATTTAAATAACATCAATAGTACTGCAAGCAATATATTATCGAGTTGTCATGTTTGAAGAAGAATCACTGAAGACTTCGCATCACCCGACTGATTTTCATGAAGTTTGTTTATTTTTATATTTTAAAGAGATTTAAATGTTTTTAATTTCTTTTAATATTTAAATTAATTTCTTTTAATATTTTTAAATCATTTTTATATGCTGATGTTAAAATTAATTTTTTAAAAATAAAAAAATATTATTTTGATGTATTTCTAAATGAAAAACACTTTAAAAAACAACTGCAACTACACTTCCAAACACCCCCTAGAATCAAATGAGCGAAATACTTTCTAGTTTTGCTGTAGTTCAATGCGGGGTAGGTGAAAGTCCCTCTATACCATCATAAAACATTTTTAAAATGTATTTTTAACATCGACATATCAAAACAATTTAAAAATATAGTTTTTTTATATAAAAAACTAGTTCAACCACTATTCCAAATAGTCTTGAATAAATATGGTATACAAATATAAATTTGAGTTACCAGACATCCTTGTTATACATATTAATTTTAATACAAGGTTTTTCATGCTAGCCTTTGATAGACAAACCAATTAACGTTAAAGGAGGAGGAAAGGACCGGGTCACGATGCTCACCTGACTGGTCGGGTCGTGTAAATGAAGACCCGAAGACGTCAAATGAAATGGTTTAATTTCAAAAGTTTAAGGTTGATTCTGTCTTCTAGAACAACAACTAATTACCGATGCAACTCGCAATCACTCTTGTAATATATATATATATATATATATATATATATATATATATGACTAATGACAAAAGGAAAAGCGGGTTAGTTTTCTCTACACATTTACAGTGAAGTTACAGTTAAATAACTTTTTGTATTAAAATATATAAAATATATATTAATGATATTTTTTTATTTTTTAAAAATTATTTTTAATATTAATACATCAAAACAATTTAAAACATATAAAATATATTAAATTTTAATTAAAAAAATTAAATTTTTTTAGAAATACAATTCCCAAACATATTCATTTACACTGCTTTTCATATCATCATCCTATTTTCATCTAGATGGTCCATCACATGTAATCATTTTCCCTATAATTTACTAACTATTTTTTTATCTTAATTTTATTGGGTGGAAAACTTGAACTGATTTTCGTATAGCAATATTGAGCTTCTATTTTCGGTTCAATTTGAAAACAAAGTATTCAAGTTACAATAAAATTCATAAAAAATTTAATTTATGATAACTTGACCTAAGAGTTGAAGTGTAATGATTAGTGTGTGTTTGATAACATGGTGTAAATTATTTTTCAAATTTGTTTTTAATTGAAAATATATTAAAATAATATTTTTTTAATTTAATTTTTGATATTAACATGTTAAAATTATCAAAAATAAATTTAAAAAAATACTACTTTTTTAAATAAAAAATAATTTAAAAAATAATTTAAAAAATAGAAACAACTATAATATTATGTTTGAAATTGTAGTGTATAGTGTTTTTCGTAATAACATTTCACTTGAAAATATATTAAAATGAAATTTTTTTAATATTTTTTAATATAAACACATCAAAATAAATAAATAAAAAATATCAGTTTAATTTTTTCAAACTAAAAATATTTTTAAAAAACACTACAAAAACATAAGCAAACTCTCTCAAACACACCATAAATAACAAAAAGAGATGTAAGTATATTTGTTTTTTAGATAACTTTTGTGGTTATGGTTTAAAAAATATAAGTTTTAAAAAAATATGGTTAGCTGTGGTTAGATAGATTTAAATACGTGTTTTATAAAAATTATGATTAAAGTTTATATGTAGCAAAAAATATGTATAAAATGTTTAAATTTTTTTATAAAATTCAATTAAAAAAACATATAAAAAGTGCTGTATAAAAAAATCATATTTCGAACTCAAATTTTTTAAAGATTCCGCAGCATAAAACATAATTTTTTTTTTATTATCAAACATGTTGCTGCGTTTGTATCACAAAAGCCAGCGGAAAACAAACGCAGCCTGTTCGTTCTTTAGAACTTGGAAAGGCCATAAACAGCAGAAAGAGACGTAGTTTGTTCTTTGAGAACTTGAGAATTTGCTAGTTCGTCAAGTGTCGGGGCAACATGGCTCCAACGCCTTTCCGCTCCAAAGTTCAACGTCAACGGTCAACTACTCAAAAGAAAGGCAAGAGGTACGTGGCATGGACCCACGTGTTCAAGGCATAATTACATTGGGTTTGGAAAATTGTGCGCGTTGCCCCCTCTTAACTGGTGAAACTCTTAACTTAAATATTCAACTTCAAAAAACAAGGTAAAGGAATGATATTGATTAAAAAACACTTTTAATCCACTTACCTTCTCATATTTTGATAAAATAAAAAACAGAATATAAATATATGACTTAATATAACATCTTTTTAGTGTTAATATAATTATTATTAATTTTGTTTTTCTATTGGTTTTGATAGTAAAAACATTATAGAGCTAAATTTCGGATATCAAAATCAAATTTTCTTACTATTAATTATTATTAAAAAATTATTTATTTTCTAGACTCATACATTTATACTCCTGAATTATTATTTTTTCTTTTAAACTCATGACCTGAATATAGTAGAATACGTACCAACATGATACAAGTGTAAATAATTTCGTGGTGAGTATGACATCAAATAACGAGTTTTTTCTTTTTATTAGAGGAGTTTTGAATGTGTTAAGATTAATTATAAAATCATGAATTGAAGGATTGAAGAGTTGTCACCTAATATTATAATCATTGAAAAACTTTTTGATCAGCAAGAGTCTATAAAAAGAGATTAGTAGTGCATAAGAAATATACATCACTCTCAGTACACCCTACCTATAGTAAATTATATTTTTTATTGATTATTTTTTTTAGATCATGTTTATATTTGTTGGTCTATCTAAGGTTTAAGACAAACCTCCCTTGATAAAAGAGGTTTCTACCTTATCAGGCTAAAACTTAATTATTCTAAGACCCAAATTTTAATGGTGTATTTATTTCTATTTTGTATCTTTAATAACTAGAGATATACTTTATAATGTAATTTTATACTCCAAAATATTAAAGTCTACAATTAGTTCCTAACATTTTATTTTTTCTAATTTATTTTATTTAATATTAGGAATATGCATTATATTGTAAAATTCATACCTCAAATATTAATTAAACAAATAGATATTTGTGGTTTTTTTAGAATTTTGACAAAATCCTAATGGATAATTACAAACTTGTTATGATACTCATTAATTGATTTTTGTATTTTTTAAAGTATGATAAAAATACAATTTAATTTATTTTAAAATATACATGATTTTTTTTTAGAATTTAGCCATATATAATTTGAAATAAAGTTGTATCTTTTTGAAAGAAAAAGTTTTGTTGTTTTTGCTGAAGGAAACAAGTTTATTTAATATTAAAAAAAACATCTCATATATAGGTTACAATCCTAAACATTAAATATGAAAGGGTAAAAATAAAATGAAGAACTCAAAATTAATTGTTGATGATCTTTTCAAAATTTTAAAAATTATTTAAAATGGATTAAGACCATGATTTACAAAAATAAAATAGAAAATAAAAGGATTAAAAATTTTCTTGGGACATGTTTGCTAAGCAAATCTTAAAACAAAAAAAATATTTTTTTTTAATGAATTTTAGACTCGGAAACATTACTTTAAACTCTTAAAAACTCTTCCCAGTCACTTGGACTATGCTTAACAACCTGACAAAAAAAAAAAAAAACAAAGCAGGCTTGACTGTATAGTTATAATTGTTTTTTAAAATGTTTTTTATTTTAAAATATATTAAAATAATATATATTTTTTTATTTTTTAAAAAATTATTTTTAACGTTACCATGTCAAAATAATATGAAAGTATAAAAAAGTATTAATTTAAAATAAATAAATAATAAAAAAAATTAATTTTTTTTTTAAATTATGAAACATAAAAATAAACAAGACAGCGAGGTTAAAAAAAAAACACAACTCATCGCCCAATTGTTTTTTATTTTATTTTAAACGAATTTGAAAGGGCCTGAACCATAAACATAAAGCTAAAACAAGATTTATCTTCCAGGAAAACCAAAGGTGATGGAGGTTATTAAAAACCCAACCTCCTGTTTTAAAAAACGAGACACCATGCCCAGAATCCCTTTTCTTCACAAACCAGAATTTATGTAAAACCTTTACACAACTAAAACCTTTAAACATGAGATTGTCAAAAGCAACAGCAGCTTCACACTTTTGTAAGCATACCCGAGAAATCAACAGCGCTTGCATCACTAGGTATGTCTCTAAGCTTTCTTCCTTTCGTATGAAGATTCTTGTAAAAAGAAAAGGAGCATGTCTTACACATAATAGGTTTTGGAATGATGGTCAGCATGTTTGTTCTTTGTAGGATAAGTACCATATCGTTTGCACCCATCAGTATAAGAAAAAGTAGCCTGTGTATAGAATATCCGTCTAATGCTGGGAAAAATTTCATCCGTCCTTCTGTCCCTTGATGGTTGGTTACCATTTACTCTTTTTACTTTGTACAAAGTGAAGCAAAGTGTTTGTTCTTAGTGTTGTTGTTGGTTATGTTGCCTACGGTTGATAAGACTACTACTGCTCAAGGTTGAAGACTCTGCCACTGTACATGCTACCAATGGAGAAGAAGAAGAAGAAATGGATACTGCTGGGTTGTTGTGGTACTTGATGCAGTAGTGTAATTGTTGTCGGTCGACCAGTTGGAGTTTTTCTGGAAACCAGTTGACCGGTTGAGTTACTGGTCTGCTGAAAAGAGGAAGAAGAACACTGCTGCTACTCTTTCTTTTTATTTCTCGAGGCTGTGACAAAAGAAGATAGATGAATTTTGGATGATCGGGTCTGTTTGGTTTTTGGAAATGGAGAGTAAGAGGCCTTTGGATATGGAAGAGGATGAGGGAGAGGTTGTATGATGGCTTTCTCAGTGATCTCTGGTTGTTGTTCTTGGATGGAACAGGGGGGATGAGGTTGTTTGATTGCTGTGTGGTTTTCGATATGGAGCAGGTGAGGTGATAGTGTTCGTGGCTGGAACTGGGAGGATTCCGGTCTCCTCTCCGTTCTTTCTTCAACATGTCTCTGCTACTTTTATTTATAGGAGATCCCTAGAGAGGTATCAACTCTCTTCTTCGTTTCAATCCTCACCATTCAACCCCCTTCTGATCAATCCTTGCCCTTCATAACAAACCAACAAACCTTGTACCCTCCCGTCAGGCTGTCGAAGGCTGACTGAGTTAAGGGTTTTGAACGTTCATTGCAGTGGCTCTCAGGTGACAACTCGACAGGGAACATGCTGGAGTCATAGTACGACGTAATTTCTACCTGAGAAGTGTCCCTTTTTGTCTTAACTCAGGCGTGGGAGAGCGTTTAATGGCTCTGCAAAAGGATCTCTCGCCAGCTTTCTTCATGGGGACAGTGAAGAAGAAAATGAATAGTGACGCCAAACAGCGTCGTTTTGTTCATTTCTTTCTATATTTTCAAGATGGTCCCCGATCGTTTGATTTTCGTTAAGCTCAATTATTTTTCCTAATTTTCTCTTTCAATTGAGTCCCTGGTCATGTCGATTTAGACCCTTATGTTTCGAAGCATTGTTCAATATGGTACCTCTTCTCTCTCTCTCTCTTTCATTTTTTTAATTTTATCTTTAAATTTCCTTTATTTATTTAATCTTTTAGTATCCTAATTCCATGATATGAAGTTTTAAATTGTGTTAGAAAAATAAAATTAAAAGATAAAAGACTGTAATGTAAAACACAGAAAATGTATGGTCAATCTCAAGATTTTTTATACAGAAGGTTGTCGGGAAACAACGAATAAGAAAAAAAATTATCACTTAATTATATTTTGACAACAAAAATGATCGATTTTAAAGTCATGATTTTCATTTAACAAAAGGGACTTAATGATAATAGTTTTTTTTCCTTATCATTTAGATTTTTTTATTGGTTGATTTTTTTATATTTTTTTAGTGATTTCAGGGGTTGATAAGTGATTTATAATGGTTTTTATAGTATTTTCATGTAATATGACTTAAAATTTGAGTTTTGGAATTCAAAACTTGAATTTTAATTTTTGATCACTAGAATTGATCGAAAAATATTATAATAGGTTATAAGTTCTCAGCCACTATAAACGATCTGTCACTTGATTTTTTTAAAAAAACAAGAAGCGGACAAAGTCATTGGCACTTAAAAAAAAAAATTAAGCGCAGGCCTGAGCTTCTTTAAGTATTAATTAATACCCTTTGATCTTTTAAGTATTAATTAATACCATCTCTCTATACTTTTTTATGTATCTTTTACTTTGTTTTATTATTTATTTAAATTTTAATCAATATCCTCTAGTTTTAATTTTTCTTATTCACTTTTCTTAAATAGTAATTATTTTTTTAATTCTTTTGTATTTTTTTAATGTTTCAAAGAAATTATTTTGATTTATCTTTTAAATATTTTCTTATAATATTTGATATAATTTATTTATATTCGCATGAAGTATTTATAAAAATAAAAACTAGTCATTCTTGATAAGAAAAATAACATCTAAGTTAAAAAAATAACATATAAATTAAAAAGAAAAATCTTGGTTAAATATTTACATACTCATTTATTTTTGGCTTACTCATATATCTTTGGCTTTTAGAAGAAAGATTGGTTTTCTATTTTAGCTTTTAAATAAAATTAACAATTCTTTCTCAATTTATCAAATCATTATTTTTTTAAAAAAACCATTAAATCTCTGATTTTTTTTTAATTTTTTAGAGATCATATTTTTCTTTTATATTTGGTATAAATAGAACTTATTTGCATGATAAATTTATAAAAATAAAAAGTATTCGTTTTTGGTAAGAAAAAACAACTTCTAAAATATTTGTGTGCGCTAAACTATCTTTTGAATATTTGCATGCTCAACTATCTTTTGCTTTTGAAAAAAAAAATTACTTTCATTTAAATATTTAATTAGCACTAACAATTTTTTTTACAATTTATCAATTTTAAAAAATAATGATACAATAAAATATATCCATAATATTATCACATTTTTTTACCACCATGATAAAAATTGACTTCAAATCCTACTCACAATGCAAACAACAATAAAAATCCTACTCACATGTTTGCATTTCTAAATTAAAATAAAAATAAAAATCATGATATTTTAAAATGCATCAACACCGTTTACACATTCCTCTATTATACTTGAGATTCTACAGTAGCAAACCAGTTCTCTCCTACACACAACGCCGTGGAAAGGTGACAAAATAAATGAAGAACAACAGAAACGGTCAGGAAATAACAACCTCCCAGCAAAGTAACTAAGATGCTACGAGCATAAATATCACTTGCCTAAGAATCTAGCCATGGATGTCTTCCTTGGTTCGAGAATTCCAAAAACACCAACCCAAGCCATCAACTAGACAAAACAACCAACCTATTCTTACAACGCTTCTGACATCCAAGTTACTAATCTTATCTGCTGAAGTGATTGACATGAACTCCACTAGCTATACCTCTGCAGGTTCTGGCCTTTCCAAATTCGTTGCCACAGGTTCTGGGCTATCCAAATTTGTTGCCACACACTTACATATAGGCAAGTTCTCATTCTTACTCAGAGGCTTCAACGATGGATGAACCTCAATATCACGCATGTATACTCTATCTTCAATATCTAGATTGCTTACATCCACCTCAATTTTTTGAGGAATTTGTTCAGCTGGGCAAATATATTTTAGAGTACTTCTGATCATCTTCAAATGGCCTCCTGTTTTGGCATTGGAGTAAAGTGAGACACAAATACACCATCAGATATTTTTACAACTTTGAAGAACTTTTTAGCAAGGAAAAATGATGATTTTGACAAAGAAATTTACAGGTACAGTTGATATTTCTGAAATGTTTTTGTCTGAAACTTATTACCACACCTTTATCATGCCATTTGCATTTCTTTTTCCTTACCTAGCAAAGAAACATTATTTCTCAAACATGTGGTAAATCCAATGGGCAACAGTGTGCTATTCTAATCAATGCTAGTAGTTGGTTACTCTAATGTTGTTTCTGAAGATGGCATCACTAGATTGGAGAGAAAACTAAGCCATAAGCAAATTAGTATATAGTGGCATGGTTAATAGTACCAATAACAAAGTTCATGGGAGGTGTTTATTGATTTGTTCCATTGGACAGTTCATTTCTATTACATACCTAGCCAAGACATCCATGGATATCTGACAAGAAGGTGCAAGTTAAAAAAAATTCTTTCAAGTATGTTGATCTTATGATCAAAACAATTGCATCAACAACCAAGGACAAAACTCAGGAGAATCACAGGTTTGCTTCTCTTAAAACACAATATGGAGAAGAAATTCTAGGAAGAGCACCTAATGCAACAGAGTGGACTTATTTTTTGACGAGAGTTAATGGCACATCTACTGCAGAGATGGTTAACAGATTCAATTTCAGAAACCTAAAGTTAGGGCATCATCCCTGTCATAATGATGAAGGCATGTTGATCAAAGGGAAGGTGTTCTTTGTAGTTGTATGGGTTCTAGTTTGTAGTTTATCTAGTCTAATTAAGACTTGATGCTCTATTATGTCAACACTGTATTTATAACTTTTGGTGGAATGAACCTTACCATATGCTTAAAATGTTTTTGTCTTAACCCATCAGAATCAGGACTAGTTATATGAACTTCTGAAGAAAGATGTGGCAAAGGATTGCAACATAAAAGACTAAACTGTAAAACACCGATGACAATTTCACATGACAGAGAGGAAAAAAGAGAAGGAAGTACTTCATTCTAAGATGGTAATCTGAGAGAACCATGACCATCAACAGCACACCTAAAATCCTACAAATTTTGAAGAAACTTGCATGCTAAATAGCCTACAAGTGCCAGCATGGGAAAAAAACCCCTAAAAGCCTTGAAAATTTATAGATTGTTCTCATCTACCCTAGCATTTATCCATTAAAGAAAGAGAAAACACTGTATCATCCCCCACAGACCAAATCATGTTATAAAGCCTCGTACTTGTCAAATTTCATCACTTCAATCATCTGAAAACCCCAAAAAATATAGATAAAAAAAAATGAATTGGACAAAAGCAAAATCTACCTTTCTTAAGACCAGGACAATTTTCTTCTCCTTTGAAAACAACAGGCACGTCAACTTTCAGTTCCGTTCCCTCATCAGCCCAAACAAACACCAAATTCAATATTTTCCCTGTCTTTTCAGACCTATGTATCTATAATACAATCCAAAAAAAAAACATAAAACCAAACACACTATTAATAAAAAACACAAACCTCAAATTCTCAAGATTGAAAATGAAGTAAGAAAAAAAGGAATGTGACTTGCCTTAATGGGCAATACAGTTCCGGATTCAAGCAACACCGAGGACCCAGACCCAGCTCGAACCTGAAGAGGGAAAGTAGTGGAGCAAAAGAAGGGGAGTTGTACGGACTTAAGAATGGCTTGAATCTGTTTTTTCTCAGTAGTCAGTAGTCTCTTTCTTGAGGTCAATCCGTTCGATGGGTTTTTATCAAGAAGACTTTGAGGAAAAACAACAGCAGGGATTCTGCCTTGCTCTCTTTCTCTAGCTGACACTCTTCTGCCTGCAACCTCTCGAGGTATTGCTTGGATTGTGTGGTAACGTGAAGATTGGGAGTGAAATGGTTGCGGTGGTGATAGAGGCGGTCGTGGCGTGGGTATTGAATTGCCGTCCTTAGGCTGCGCCACCACTTGGCCATTTTTTTTCTTTTATCAAAAGGGTATGCTTAAGGGGTTTTGCCTTTTGCGTGGCAGCTTTTGCGGTTTGAGGTGTGGGATTTTGGAGCTTGATTTGAGGGTATTTTCATTATTATTATTATTATTATTATTATTATAGTTTAATGTAGGTATTTGGACTAGTTTGTGCGTACCTCGACTAATCCTACGGGCTTTGAAGTTAACGATCATGTAAACTTCCAGTAGTCATTATATAAATAACTACAGGGTTCAAACCTGAAACTATAAAAGAAACAAAATGTTTTATTCTAAGTTTTTATTACTGAAATACCACCTTGGTTTTATTATTATTATTATTATTGAACTTGGCCCTTTTCAAGCACATTTTTTCATTCTTAACGAGTTAACGGTAACCTCAGATGGATTCATTTTTTGTTAAAACTACATTGCTCAAAATTTATGGCCCGAATCACTTTTCTAAATACTTCTTATTTTAGCGGAATGTCACGATTAGCCATGTACATTTTTTTTTTTTAATGAATTTAACCCTTGTTAATTTTTTTTATGAATTTTATCCTTTTGCTATTGTTCATTTAAGGTTTTTCCCATTATTTCAACTAGTTATACAATACATTAAAACATGTTTCATTATATCAATTCATAATGAAAACCCTACTTTGATCTTATTTATACAATTGCTTGGTTTTATTTTTTCTTCTTTGATTTTTTTTAATCAATATTTTTTTTAATTTTATCATTTAATATTAAATTAATTTTTTATTGAATTATTTCATTTTCATGACTCGGATCATGGATTTGACAGGTTAACTAGTTGGCTTGAGTTTTATTTTAATTAATTTTTTTTAATTTCATCATTTAATATTGAATTAATTGAAATTAGATTTCATGATTGTTTTGTTTACTTTTATTAGGTTATTACGGCCTTATGATCCAGAATTAGTGCTTAACATGTTAATCTTAATTGACTCATATTATTTTTTGTGTTTTTTTAATTGAGATTTTTTTTAATTTTATCATTCAATATTGGGTTGGTTAGAAATTGAATTTTATAATCTATTTTAATTTGTTTTCTATGGGGATATCTTGGTGTCATGATATTAGATTTGTTTTTTTATTAAATTATTCCACTCTCTTGACATGTATAACATGTTTGACGGGTTAACTTGGTTGGCTCAAGTTTTTTTAATTAACCTTTTTTTTTTAATTTCATCCTTTAATATTGAGTTAATTAGAGATTAGACTTTATAATTTGTTTTGTTTGCTTTCTAATAAGTTATTCCAACCTCATGACCCAAGAATAATGCTTAACAGGTTAACATAAGTTGACATAAGTTGTTTTTTTTTTTTTTAATTGAAATTTATTTTTAATTTTATCATTCAATATTGGATCGGTTGAGAATTGAACTTCATAATTTGTTTTGATTTGCTTCTATAGGGATATTTTGGTCTCATGACTCGAGGCATATGTTTTGACATTTTAACTCTAGTTAAATTATGTTTTTTTTTATTTTTTTTCTAAGAGGTTATCTCGGTTTCATGACCCGGGTCATAGGTTCTTCAACATTGGATTGCTTTTTATTAGGTTGTCCCCATCTTAGGACTTAGGTCTCGGGTTTAGCGAGTTAACCTAGTTGACTCGATTTTTTTTAATTGACTTTTTTCTCTAAGTTGCATCATTTAATATTGTGTTTCATTGAGAATTAAGCTTCATGATTTGTTTTGGTTTACTTTTTATTAGGTTAGCCCAGTTTCGTGACCTAGGCATAGTTCTTAATGAGTTTACTCGGGTTGACTTAACTCATTTTTTGTGTTAATTTTTAATTAAAGTTTTTACAAATTTCATCGTTCAACATTAGATTCGACAAGATCGATTGAGTATTGAACTTCATAATTTATTTTGATTTGCTCTCTATGATTTTATTTTAGTCTCATAACTAAAGTTGTGGATTTGGTGAGTTAAATTAGGTCATTTGTTTTTAATTTTTTTGGTCTTTCTATGAGGCTACCTCTGTCTAATGACCTAGATCATGAATTTGACAGCTTGAATTATGTTATTTTTATGTTATTTTTAATTAATTTATTTTTTTAATTCATCCTTCAATATTGAGTTGATTAGAAATTTAAATTCATAATTTGTTTTAATTTGTTTTCTATGGGGTTATATCGGTCTTATGACTCAAATTATGAGTTTGAAAGGTTAACTCGACTTGCTTTTTTTAGGTCCTTTTTTAAATTTATTTATTTTTAATTTTATCTTTTAATATTTAATTAATTGATAATTAAACTTCATAATTTATTTTTTATGGGGTTATTATAGTCTCATAACTTAGGTCACAAACTTGACATTTTAACTCGGGTTGATCTAAGTCAATCCAACATGGTGTTATCTTAATAAAAAAAATATCATCTTGATTTTTTTTTAGCAACATTTGAATTTTTGTTTTTTACATTTAAAAAAATTTTAACCCAACCCGCAACATAGTTAATAATCTAGTCATATACTACGCAGGGTGATGATGATACAATTTTAGTTATAAAATTATTTATATATAATCAATTACTTAATATTTTGTATATATTATCACAATCTTATTTGTATGTTATTGTAGTCATTATAATTATGTGTATTTGAATAGAAATATTAACAAATTTTATACCTATAAAAACGTTAACATAAATTCTTTTATAATTTTTGTAGTGTTTTTTTTCAATAAATTTTAAAATTTCTTTTTTATTGATAGGAATTGAATTTGGAAAATTGCGATCCTAATACTAAAATCTAAGGGTGATAATTGTTTTTTTAAAAAAATTATATGATATATTTTATATTTTCAATGCATATCGGATTTAAAATTTTAATTATTCTTGATTTATTAAAGAAATATTATTGTATCATTTAATTTTTTTAATTTTTTTAATAGATTAGTTAAGAAATAATAAAAAATCAAATAATACTATCATAAACATTTAAACAACTCCAAGGATATTGACATAAATGTTAAGTTTTTTTTTTCTTCTTTTACATCTTATAAAAAATAAATTCAATATTTATCTTAAAATAAATCTTATGATATGAGTTTTCTATTAGTTTAAGAAAAAAGTGTTTATGATAAACTAATGTCAAGAAATTGTGATTAAAAATATTTAGTTAAAAACTTTCCTTAGATTTCTTTTTTTGTTTAACTTGATATCAATATTTTGATTATTCTATTCATATCTACATATGTGGCAAGATGGGCCTAGCATGTGTTTAATATTTTTAGAACATGTCAAAATTTTGTTGGTTAAAACTTAAATATATTCACATATATGCAATCCATATATTATAACCAAATATAACCATGACACCAGTTTTAATTGCATTTATTTTAAGAATCTTACATGCAGTAAAAGAGGATAGAAAATTGTATATTTAGCAAAAAAAAAAAAGTTAATGAGATGTCCAATTTTGGTGCATTCAAGGAGAATGATATTGTTTTCTTTTGCATATTCTAGATAAAAAAGCAACTTCATAAACCATAAGTTTAAAAACTAATGAAATTAAAATTAAAATAATGTGAGGTGCAAGATGGACTTTGAAAATACAAATAAGTTATATATAACTCCTTATATGGATTCTAATACTTTAAATACTAAAGAAATTAAAATTAAAATAAAAACTAAAAGAGCTCAGGAGCTTACTATACACACTCATATTTCATTGTAAATTCATACAGTGGGATAATCTTTTTGTCTTTATTAAACAAAACCACATAACTTGGCTTGAGAAGCAAAACAGTTTTTTTAAAGTATTTATTTATTATTACCTAATTGACCGGATGCATATTATTCATATCTTATTTTTATTGCACAATAAAATTATTAAATATCATTAAAAAAATCATTTAACATGCCTTTTAGGGGCATTTTTTGAATTTAATTTAATTTAAAAATGACTAAATGACTAAATTACTCTTAAACTCAAATTTTAGTAAGCTTGCATTTAGAGGCTTTTTTTTATCATTTCATCATGGGTTTTTATGATTATTAGCAAGTAGAGTTGGAGGCAATTTAGTGTTTAAAAAATATTAAATATTATTTTAAAAAAATTATTGGCATGTGCATGACACATGTCAACATATGAGAATGACTCCTTTTATTTGAGCGGCGCGTGTGATACCTCTTGATGACCAAAAAGATCAAAAATCGTGTCATCCAACATGTTGAGTGGCAACACATTCAACGAGAAGGCATGTGTGAGGTGTTTTGCAGTGGCTGGATTTTTTTCCTCCCTCTTTAATATTGCCTCTTCTCGATAATCATGTAAGCCTGGAAAACATTAAAAGTTGTCGTCCCATTTTGTCTTTATTTAAATTATATTCCTCATTCTTTTTATTGCTATTTATTTGTTTTGAATTTTTTTATTTTTTTTAATTTCATCCCTTAGCATTTTGTTCTATTTAATTTTTATATCAAGTTTGGTTCTATTTTTTTTTATTGCTTTTTATTTGTTTTGATTTTTTTTATTTTTTTAATTTCATCCCTTAGCATTTGGATCTATTTAATTTTTATATCAAATTTGGTTCTCATTTTTTTGATTGCTATTTTTTAATATTCTTTTCTTGATTAAATTTGTTTTTCAATTTTATTTCTCATCATTTTATTTCATTTTATTTATATATCAGATTTGGTCCTTATTCTTTTAATTTCTTTTTTTTTTGCTTTGGTTTCTTTTTTAAAATTAGTTTCTTTTTTAATTTCATTATTCAAAATTGAATTGGTTAAGGATTGGACTTCATGATTTTTTTTATTTTTCTATGTAGTGATCTCAGTGTCATGACCTAAGTTATGAGAATGGAATGTTAACCGAGATTGACAATGATTTTTTTTCTTTCTTTTACTCTGATTTTCTTTTTCAATTTTATCATTTAACATTGAGTTTATTGAAGATTAAATTTATTTATTTTTTTTCATTTTGCTTTCTATAAGGATAACTTAGCCTCACGATTTGTATCATGAATTTTTCATGCTAACTCTGATTGGCTCGGGGCTTTTACATCATTTTATTTTATTTTGTTTTTATATCAAATTTATTTCTTATTATTTTAACAGTTTTTTTCTTCATTTGGATCCTTTTTAAATTGATTTTCTATTTTTAATTTCATCTTTCAACATTAAATTGGTTGAAAATTGAACTTTATAAGTTTTTTCGATAAGGTGATGCTGGTCTTATGACTTGGGTCACGATTATGAAATGTTAACCCAGATTGCCATTGGTCTTTTTAAAAAAGATTTTCATAGAACAATTGTTTTTTGATTTCATCCTTCAACACTAAGTTTATCGAAGATGAAGCTTTTTTTTTTTTTTACTTTCTATGAGGATGGCCTGGCCTCACGACCCGGGTCGTGGATTTACCAAACTAACTTGAACTGGCTCTGGGCTTTTACATCATTTTATTTTTATGTCAAATTTCATTCACATTCTTTTAATTGCTTTTTTATCATTTTTTAAAATTTATTTTCTTTTTTGAATTTCATCCTTCAAGATTGTTAAGAATTGGGTTTGTAAATCTTTTCAATATGATGATCCCTGTTTCATGACTTATGTCACGAATATAAAATGCTAATTCGGGTTGACATCAATCTTATTTTTATTATCTTTTTTTACACTGACTTTATTGTTTGATTTTAGTCGTAAACATTGGGGTTATTAAATATTGAGTTTTTTTTTATTTTTCTCAATTTGATTTCTTTGAGGATGAGTTAGTCTCACAACCCGGGTCACGAGTTTGCCATGCTAACGAGGATTGACTTGCATTTTTTTTCATTTTTTTCATCCTTTAACATTAGATTATCTTGGAATTCAGCTTTATTATTTTTTTATCTTTTGGCAATTTTTTTTTGCTATAGGTCATCGTTATTACCTTTTCCTTTTAGATTCAATACATTTACTGTTGTTGCTTTTTATTTATTTATTATTATCATATAATTAAATTAAACCATCATATTAGAAATGGAAAAGTCTATAACTCAAGTCATAAAATTTGTTTTGCTTTAAAACTCGTTAACAACACTTATACATTATTTTTTTAAAGTAAAAAAGAATTAATAAGACTTGTATCGAAGTATGGGCCACCTATATAACACAAGCTAATGTGAGTGCAACCCCACTAAGACACCTACGGAGTTGAGTAGCAGCTAATGCATTCAATACAACCATGATGAAAGTCAAAAAATAAAAAAGAAATAGGTCAACATCACATTTAAAAAGGGAGGATGGCATAAAATAGTGAAACACAGAAGATTGAAGAATTAATACACATATAGTGCGCTAAGTTTGTCAACAGTTGAGTCCACGATGTATTTGTGAGTCAATAAATAATATTCTAAACAATGAATGGTTCGGTTGTTCTAATAAAAGCTATTTTAAGACAATGGGTGCATATAAATAAAAGTATTGAATCAAATTTGAATATAATATATGATAAAGCTTAGTAACATAAGTTGGCTTCATTGCTAATTAAGCACTAACAACTAATATATATATTAAAGAAAACTCTAGTTTTTTTTTTATCTCTCTCTTCTCTTAAACAAAATCCTTTTAACTAAAAATAAAATTTCCTCATGACAACCACTTATTTTATGTTATTTTCCTTCTCTCTCACTTATTCTTCTTCTTCTTCTGTTTGTTTTGATTTGTTTTAATAAATATTAAATGAGTAATGTCTTTTCTCATTTGATCTTAAAGACTTTAAAGTTCTAACATTATTTTTAGTTAGTACTTCACAAGTTATAAGTTCTCTATAGATGAATTATGCTACATCCACATCTATATCCAATATTTCTTGATAATAGGTTCCAGAATTAGTACTTTTCTTTTTATTTCTTCTTTCAATAAATTTTCATATCTTGAGGCTCTTATTCCCAATTCATATATATCATTAAATTTTGTTCCCTTAAATTTCTTTCTTAGTTCCAACTCTAAGCATTGTTGAGCAATCATGATAAATTCTTTTTCTGGAATCTTAGCCAACATTTCCCTCTTGCTTTCATAAATCTATCTAAATACTATTTTATAGATTTTCTTGGATACTGTTTTAATTTAACTAAATCAGTCAACACAAACTTTGGTTCTGTCTTAAAGAAATGAACTTGGAATACAATATGTATGTGATTTCAATTCTGAACTAAAATTGGTGGTAGATTTATATACTAGGTAAAGGCATTCCCAATTAATAAGTTTGGGCATAATCTTGATTTTAAGAAGTTAGAATTGGATGCTTCTTTACATTAGCAGATAAATCTTGCTATATGTTATATGACAAATATAGTTTCTTTTCCATTAAACAATATAAAGTCTAAGAATTTAAAATTTTTAAGGTATGGATACATTCTATCTATATAATCTTGATATGATCTTCTATATATTGGCCTATGGATTTGTTGAACTCTTAGTTTGTAAGCTTGTTCTACTATCTCTAGAATGTATTTCTAAGCTATTTGGGGTTATTCTTTCATCCAAATTCCTTGGTAGTGAACTCTCATAATTAGCAAATTTGATATTTGAACTACTAATTTCCTCTATCAATAAAGGCTTTTATTGGATCTTTCTAGGTTTAAACAAATGGTTGTTCTTTATATTGTACTGTTTTGGCCAACATCATTCCTTCTTATTTTGTTTGGAATTAGGTTTCCTAAAGTTTGGTACACTTCTCTTATTTTTTTATCTAAGTGATTCTTGACTGCATTGACCACTTATTTGAAATTTTTATTCATTGTTTCTATTATAGTAGGACTAAAATAAGAAATTACTTCATCATTTTCTTTTCTTATTTTGGCATCCAGTTTTGAATTGACATCTTTTCATGCTATGATCATTCCTTTATAAGATTCTTTATTTAAGTTTTGCAATTTCCCTACTTTGTGTTCTAGACTTCTCTTACTATTCCATCCCTCTCTAATGTTTAACTCTAGAATGACATGAGTAGATCTCTCATTCATTGCCACAATCCTATTATAATGATCTTCAATCATTTTCATCTTTAGTTTATGCTTTTCCTTATTTTTTTTGTTTAGAAAGAAGTCAATATCTTTCTTCAAGTATTTTATTAGCTTTTTTCACCCTTTATATAAATAGTATATATCTCTCTTCTACACTCATGAACATACATTATCCCTTTTCATTTTCTATTATTGCCTTTTTAAGGTTTGATTTTCTGTCTTTTTCTTTAACAAGAACATCTACCAATTCTTTTCTTTCCTCTATGTTTTCTGGTAGTTTTGATTTTTTAGGTGGTTTCAAAAAGAAAAAATGACACTCTCATTATGGCTGCCAATTTTTTTTATATTTTTTTATGATTGTCTCAATCAAGAAGACTTTAAATTTTAAAGTTAGATATTAAATTTGATGTTAACAATCTGAACTATATACATTATTCATATAATTCTAGACTTGTAGTTCCAGAATTGTAACGATGTCTCTTAAATATAAATTTAAAAATTTGTGATAATTTTATATGTAGGAAGCAAATTAAAACTTCTAGAGTAATCAAATAGCCTGGATATTTTGAATGCAAAAGATAACTTAACAACTTAGGATTGAATAACTTATATTTATTGGATGATTCTTCAATTGATTACAAATATGCAAATGAATTCCTTGACAAGATAACATGATTTGATATATTTTTTGGTAATGAAAACTGCAAGCTTATTGGATTACAATGGAAATTGCAAGCGTATATATTATTGCCTTAAAATAATCAGCCTATGAACTATTTATCTAAAAGTTATATGCCTACTGATCATTTATTAGATTATAAGTTTACTGATAAACAAGTTTTGAAGATCCTAAAGATTTAGTTTAATTGCAGAGCAACTGTTTTTTTTTTTTGAGTTGTTCTCTTCTTCCAACCTCAATTTACTTAGGTAATGTTATTGATAACTATATGTTAACGACTCGCTCTCTCCATTACTTCTTATTTCAAGGATAGACTAAAATTGCCTAACTTCACTTGTTTTAGTCAGTTTCTTTTACAAGATTGAATTTTGCCTTTTCTATATTCTGTTTTTTCTTAATCCAAACTTCAAAATCCATCCGGTTTAGTCCATAACCAAGTTTGTCCTAGTTTCCATATGGCCTAGACTTTATTTTAGTATGAAAACACTTATTAAGTCCAAGCAATTATTTAATCTTTCTTATTTTTTTGACCTAAATTACCTCTATGACTAATTTATTGTATAACATATGTAATGTGTTTTTTTTTAATAACAAGGGTATTTTCTAGCAAAACTTTGAACATAGAGACTAGGTATGATTTGACATTGTAATAATTTTTCCGGTTGCAATATGAAAAAATAAGTTTAATAGAAGTTATAAATTGTAGCTTTTTCTGAACTAATATTTCAAGAGAGTTGTTAGTAAATCTTATATAAAGTTAGAGTATGTGATAATTAACTTTATATTTTTAAAATTATGATTAAGATAAAATATAGTTTCAACCATGCTGATACCATACATTAAAAAAAAAAAACCCCATGTAAACAATGCATTCTTAAGAAATTGTTTGATGCCGATTTATCCATATTAATATTATATTTGTTAATGCAATGAAAGCATTTGGATTATTGAAGACTTGAAGGTGGCTCTTTTTTTTTGGGTTCATAAAGCCCATTGGTTTTTGTGGGATGTGGTTCAGAATGATCTGTAAACCTTTATGACTCAGTGGTGTTGTTTTCAAGAGAGAAAAGCCCCCTTTATGCATACAGGAAATCTCAACCATTAGTTGGTTTTTGTACAAGGATAAAATCTGGGTTTTCGGTGTTACTGTACAATCACAAAGGATTTGAGGTTATCACGATACACAGGGGTGTGCATAGACTGCAGTAGAGAATAGCTTCCACAAAAGGCATGCAGATAGCAAGATTTATCGCTGAACTTGTCTGCCAAACCAATTAATGGACCAGATCAGATCTTGTTTAATGCTGAGATGAGAGCAGATTAATATAGGAAATGGACTACCAATGTCTATTTGTAGTAATCAGATCTACAGAATGGTCAATTTTGCAGTAATCAATTACCGACACATCTTTCCTTGCAACTACCCAACAAAGCTAAGAAATGCTGATGGCCTTGTAATTTTGGGCCAACAGGTCTACCTGACATTTCTGATAATGCTGGAAAGAATTAGGTAGGTCTGCATCTAGTTTAGGAATCTAAGGTGAGGCAACCCTGAGCCATAATCAAGCAAAAACAACAGATGTGGTCTTCTAATTCTCCTCCTTGAAAAGTTTTACTAATCATACAGATAGAGAGATCATTTTCTTGCCATCCATGGGCTATCTATCCTCTGCAGGCTCTCTCTGCCTCTCCAAATCCGTCGGCACAATCCTGCATTTTCTCATCCTTACCACAGAAGATGCTTCACGCCTTCACCTTGAGGACTTAAAAAGTTGGGGCTTTTAAGCAGCAGCAAAAATAAAAATAAAAAAAACATTACAGATCTGCCATCCCCTGCAAACAAAATCATCATACCAGACTCAAAGCTATTTAAAGAAATTCATAAACTTTACCATAAAACCCACAAACTTTAATTAATACAACAGAAAAAGGGAAAAAGCAAAGTTGCCTGTCTTAAGACCGAGGGCCTGCTCTCCTTTGAAGACACCAGGCACCACAAAATCAACTTTTCAACTCTAAAGTTGAACAGAGGGAAAGTGGCGAGGCCAAAAAAAGACGTGACAGTTGAAAATGGCTTGAATCTGTTCCAAAGCTGCTGAGGATTTGAGAATTTCAGATTTTGTGGGTTAAAGGTTTGCGTTTCTTGGGCTTGGTTCCTGCTTTCACAGTTGCTTCACAGAGCCCATTATGTATCTAAGTTCTTGTAAAGTTGAAACACCAATTCCTCTGATTCGCCTTCCCTTGTATGTTGTCTAATTATATAGTACCAAAGGAATCCAGCTAGATCAGCTCAAAGGGCGAGTCTGGCATCTATCTTATATACTACTATATTATTTATTTTGCATGTTGTTGTTGTTGCCTTGAATCTCAAGCATGTATCATCTCTTAAAGTTCGCAAACAAAAGGAGCTAGAAAGGGGTAGAAGCTGAGATGGTGGAGATTAGCGAGGGACAAAAACGCATAAGAGAAGGACAAAAAGAAGTGAGGGAAAAATCCGAAAAAATAAGAAAGGAGTTGAGAGTAATTAAAGAGAGAAAACTAATGTAATCTCCCTCTTTTAGCTTCCTCTAATCTTGATGATGAACCTAAGAGTGGGAGATTAGATTAGTTTTCTCTCTTTAATACTCTCATTCTTTTCTTACTCCTTCGATATTTTTCCCTGACTTCCTTCTGTCCTTTTCTTGTGCGTTTAGGTCACTCGCTAATCTCCACCATCTCCAGCTTCTATCCCTTTCTCGTGCCTCGGCAAAATTCTGCTTTCTGTTTGCAAGTCTAAGGAATGATACTGTGCATGTTAGAGATTAAAAAACAAAAACATGTAAGAACAGCTAAAAAATGATAAATACATTATACCAGACTCTCTCTTTGAGACCCTCTTGCTGGATTCCATTTCGCAGCTAGCTTGAATCCATGTTGCTTCTCCTCTACTCTATGATACCAAATCTATGCTTGCATGGATGAAGTGCGGTAAGAATGGGCATTTATAGACAGGATTCCCTTTACAAGAAAATATTACTTCGAGCTACCCGTCGTTGTCAAAGCTCTGGTAGGTTTGCAACCATCCGAAAACCGAGCTCTCATGATGACGATGAGTGGATCCCACTCCTATCGGTTTTCCAGTGTATCCGTTGATTATTGTAGCCCTCCCATGCCTAAGCCTCTACAATAGTCCTTAATACTCTCTTTGCATACTAAATTAATCAATTAATTACTCAATTTTAAGACCCACCTAAATCATGACTTTATTATTATTTTTTTTAATTTCAAGTATCAATTATCATTTTTTATTTTATTTTCATACTCTTCTGCCCATCTCTATTGTCATAATAAACCTTTAATGAGAGAGTGTGTGTATAAAGCTTGCTTGAATTAATTATACTTGAAAGTTGGATTATAAGATAATTAACAAGTGTAATTATAGGAAAGAGCCTTTTGCGTTATTAATGAAATTAAAAGTAGTACAATATTTATAATTATGATTTTTAACATAGATGATTATGAAATTATAAAAAATTATTATATTTAAGGTTCTGTTAATTGTTACCCATGTATATATCACATCATTATTTTTACTAACATATTGTCTCTTTGATCCCATTATAGTGTTTTTTTATTTTATTTTATTTTTCTTTAATGCTAAACATTTGATAACTCACTTTAATTTCACATTATTCCCTTATTAAACTAGTTTCGGTCTACCACCGTCTTTGTTTTTTTGAAAATATTCCATGATTTTATAATTATCCGTCGAGTTTTTTTTTATATATATATTGGCCATCCGTTAAAATCTGGTTGTGATAGAGTCTCAATGATCAACGACATCAATGATTCTCACGACACTGCTTGGATTATTCTCATCTAGTCACCAGAAAAAGGAATTCAAGATTTTTTTTTAATTTGCAATCCCAATACCGGAAACCATGTGAGGTGAAATGATGAACAACTAATTAAAGAATACTATATATTATCTTCTCCCATGGCTTATTTTCCACCTTTGCTGTTGTAAACATGGGCTCTTAATCTTCTTTTTCTACGTGGTCGTGGTGTCTGTCTTTTCACACATCGATTTATTCCTTTATTCGATCCTTTTTTCCTCATTGATCGATCCCTTCAGCCAATAATATGTGAAGATGGTCAGGAACTGAGCGCACCGCATTCAAGCAACATCTTTCCGACAAGAAACGTGGACGGTGGACCTGCCTTCAAGAAGAAGGTCACATGCTTTTTTTTTTTTTTTAAAAAAAAAGACTCGGGTATCGGATAAGGAATTGGTCGTGATGCTTACGTGGAGATTTGAGTTCCCACGTCTAAAAGTCGTTTCCCAGAAGGTCTATAATGATCAATTTTGGCTGCCATTTTGGAATATGGATCCGGAAAGCGAAGTTTCTTGAATCATACGATCTGGAAGGTTCCACGAAGAGTAGAGGCCAATGACAAGCCTTGCATGCTCTGGTTATTCAGTCAGTACCGCGGTCACTAATGCATATACTAGCTTCAAATTAAGATGCAAAGAATATGAATATTGCAAAAAGGTTGAAGGGGGCGCTGTATTTTCTAACTTCTTCTTTTTTAATAATAATAATAATAATAATAATAATAATAATAATAATATAACAAAACGTAGCTTTTCTTTAAAGTTAGTGTTAGGAAGAATGATACCAATTATTTAAGTGTTTTTTTTAAATATATAAAATAATGTTTTAAATAAAAAGTAGAGTTTACTCACTTTTAAGGTTAAGGCATTCTTAGAATTTAATCTTTAATATAAAACATTAACATGTTTTAAATAAATTATGGATAGATAAAAAATTAATCTCAAAGAACTATTTTTTAGAATGTTTTGGTAAAACCTAAAACCTCACAAAGAACTTTATCCTATATAAGATAAAAAAAACTTTCTTAGTGTTTATAAAATAAGAAGTTGAGAAGTTAAAATTAAACCCTAATGACACCTAATCTTATAGATGGGAGATGTTTTAAGAAAATTAAAATTTAGGATTAAACCCCCACACATGTGCGTTGACTCGGCTCATGCTTGGACTGAGTCTAAGTTTGAGTTTATTGTAAAATAATGTTTTTGATCACAAAAGATTATTTTTTTTTACCAACCTATTATAATTATGGTCTTGAGCTTGGGTTTATAATTCTTAAAAAAAAAAAGAATTATTTTTCTCAGGCCATGTTTTGTCTAGTCTAGCACATAAATGTTAAAACATGAACAGTCTCTTCTAGAAATATTTTTTTGTAAAACTATATAATTTTTTCAACTTAAAAATTTAGATTTATAGCCAAATTATTGAGGTTTAATTATTAATTTATGGTGGCTAATTAAAAATTGATAATAATGGCTAAAAATATTTTTTTTTCAATCGGAATTAATTCTTTAAGTTTTTAACTTTCAAAATCTACTTTAAAAAGGGGTGGTGAAAGAAGAGTTTCTAATAAGTTTTTTCTCTCTAGATTTTACACATTCTTCATCACCTTATTTTTAATGTTTTCCTTCTTTTTTTATGATTTGGTTTTTCTTTCAAATCTAGAGCTGAAGTTCACTTTGTTGAGAGATAATTGAGTCTTTTTTACTTTGGTTTTAAGACTTTATTTAGAAGTGCATATAAACTAACGTGATGTCGTTGGAATCTTGTGAGACTTATTGCAAACATTCTTTGCACCAAGAGAGGAGTAAGATTCATCCTTGATATTAATAAAAACTTTATTAATTTAAAGTGTTTCAAGAAGTAAATATCTTTTATTTTATTTTAAACTTAGATATATTATATAATTAGTATGTATGCTAGGACTTTATTTTGATACTAATTGCAAATTTAATATATGCTTAGTATGCATGCTAGCATTTTTATATTGTTTTATTTATGTTGATAACATGTTAATCACGTGTCATGTTCTTACATGCTTATAGTCTTAAACTTGTATGAACTCTAGTTTTTTCTTGGATAACTTTTGTTTAACATGCCTTTTTGATGATAAACTAAATAATCTATGCTAATTTTTTGGACTACAATCTTAAAACTTTATCTTGCATGTTATTTATTTAGTAATATATGTGATTTTTTTGCTATCTTAAGTGATATGCTTTATTTATTTATTTTGTTTAAACAAAATCATATTAGCTTGATGCATGTTAAAAAGATCTAAAGTGATATATATATATATATATATATATATATATATATATATGTGTGTGTGTGTTTTTGTGTGTGTGTGTGTGTTATAAATCTTATTTTGTTGGAAAAACAATAGTATACTTTGGTGCATGCCAAATACCTTTTAGAAACTAATCTTTTTAAAGATTCTTTTGAGATTATACATGTTTTCGCATTCTTGTTGGTTGTTCATGTTTTATGTTAGACTTGCATAAACATATTATTTTGGTATCATGATGCATGTTTTAAAAATTTATCTTATTGAACTTAATCATACAAAAGTGTTTATATATATCTTGCATAATTTCAATACTTTTGTTTATTAAGTTGTTTTATTAGAAGTTTATCTTTTATTACTTGCTTATTGCGGAGAAAAAATATTTATATATATCATTGGCTATTGTTTATTTTTATTTTTATAGATTTTATAATATCTTCTACTTTTTCTGTCCTAAACTTTATTTGTTTTACAATTTAATTCTTGAAATTTGAGAGTGAAGAGAAAAAGTCGCTGGAAAAAGGCAAGAAGAGTGAAAGTTTTTATTTAGCTATATTCTTAGATTTTTTAAATTTTCATAAAAATAGTTTTTTAATTGAGTTTGTATAAAAGAAAACATTTTTTAATTAAAAATAAAAAATAGTTTTTTAATTGAGTTTGTATAAAATTTAGAAACCTCTGTTTATTCTTTTATAAAATGAAAAAAATAAAAGGAAATAACTTAGCTAGATTGAGATTTTTTTAGTCCTAAACTTCATTTGACTACATTCCAACCACAAAAAGCTGATATTTGTATCAATGGATTCTTCTTTGAGGGGTTCAATGAAGATCTTGTTTTTCTTTGAACTTGTAATAAAAAGTAGATTAAGATCTATAAAGATGTTTTTGATTCATTTAGATTTTGTTTTTTTGAGTGATTATAGGATTTTAAATGAGTTTATTAAGGTTTTCAAGATGTTTTTGGTATATTTTCAGGTAAAAACAAGTTAATAATTGATTTTTTAGGTTCCAAAGTTTTGACCTAGAATTTTTTGAGTGGTTTATTTTTTCCCTTTTTGTAATTTTTTTAACAAAACTCTAAATAAATTTATTAAAATAATATTTAAGGATTATCCAATGATGCCATTGTCTTCAAGAAAATTAAGGTTTTTTTTTTAATTATGATATTAACAATTAATGTTTTATGAATAATTTATACATTACCCTATTATTTATAATTCTTAAAATAATTTGATCATGAATATTGAATGAGAATAAAATATCTTTTTTTTTGTAATTTTTTATATAACTTTCTCAAATATATTGTTGTGTGATCGAGTTTTGTCAGTGAAAAATGTTATGAAACATGCAAAAGACTTACATAAAAATAGTCTATTGATAGATTTTTATGGGACATTAAATAGATTAAATTTGATAGCTTAAGGACACCATTGCTCAATTTTAAACTTTAAATACTAACTATAACGTTGCAAATAATTTAGTCGAAGACTTATATTCCATGCAATTTCTCTTCACAAGAGCTGCCACACGGAACGCCATACGCGGTTTTGCTACAAAAAGTCATTCTTTTAAGAGACTATGAGAAGGACCATCTAAAGAGAAGGAAGCCCTAAAATGAGTTTCTGAAAATGAACTCTTTTACTTCGTGAACCTGTCCTTTTGCTTAAGGAAAATGCCAATATTTTCCCTTTCCTTTTGCTTGGGACCCTGGAGTGCTTGCAACTAGTTATTGGTCCATGCGACCTTGTGTTTCAAAGAAGAAGGCCTTGTTGACTTAATGGGTCTCCACGCATGAGACAAATGGAGGGGAAAAAGACTAATAATTTGAAAAAAGAACTAACAAATTTCAAAATCATGTGGTGATTAATACTCTTCGTTAAGAGTCTTGTCAATTATTGGCCATTCAACTTTAGTTGTTGTCCATATATATTTCAAGTTTTAAAATATATCAAGGTATTAAGTAGCTAGGACACTTTCTATTTTTCGATTGATACTTTTTTTTTTTCAATTGACAAAGCATGTTTAATGAACTCCAGATTCCAAAGGTCGTAAGATCTATTCTAGTTTTTATATTATCTTTTATTCTTCACTTTTATGTTCATGATCATGTTAAAAATATTATCAAATATATTCTTTTCGTTATATATAATATCTAAATTATGACAGATGATATTAGTTTTTTATTAAGAAAGATTTCAAAATATATTGCGTTTTATCCAATTATGAGTCACACCAAAACCACAAAATTTTTGTTTATCAGAATGAAAACCAAATACAATGCTCTTATATTGCGAAACTACATCATACAATTCGTCATCCTATAGTATTGGCGATGCAACATCCTTGTCAACTTTACCTTTTGAGAAGTTTTTTATGTTGTTTTTGCATTGATGATGACATGGCAAGAACCTCCGGTGTGAATAAAAAAAATAAGTTTTACCACTATTCGTTAAGGTAAAGACTTTATTATTTCTCATATAATATGAACAAACTAATTTTTCATGTGTTTCAACCCAAAACCATCCCATATATAGAAAAAACATTTATAGTTTGCATCAATGTTGTTTTAATCTGAAAATTTTGTTTTCTTGAGACATTATAGGTCAAAGCCCTAATTAAACATAACTGATTCAAATAATAAATCAATAGTCGAAAACAAATATCTATATTTATACCTGAATTTACATCATAGAAGTTCTTTTTTTTATGGTGTGATAACTTAGGTCGACAACTAATCTAGTTTTCCATACAAGAATGAGACATATTGAAATTTACTATCATTTTGTTTGTAATATGATTACTCAAAAGTAACTACAAGTTTGATTTATATCTTTTGATGATGAACTTGCAGAAATTCTTACTAAGGTATTATCGCCAGCTCGCTCCTCTTATCTTGGGTCCACGTTGAATGTGGTTTCTTCACCCCATTCAACTTGCGGGAATGTATCAAGGAAAGCCAAGAGAAGTTTAAGTTGGAATGTATTAAGAAAAAGCACAGTAAGGTTTAAGTTATACTGTATCTATATGTAATACTAGCCTAGCATCCAAAGCCTATTGGGTTAAAATCTCTAAGGTAAGACTTCTTCTATAAATACAATTGTATATCCATATGAACATAGGTTGAAAACTCAGGCAATAATAGTATTAGTTGCTGCTGCAAATTTTTTCAGAATACTCTGTTTTGCCTGATTTATATTTTGATAGGGTTAGTACACTGTACGTATGTATATTTTTTTATTAGAAAACATGTTAATAACGTTGGATTTTTTTTTAATTTTCACAAAAAAATTAATCAAACTTGTAGTATAGCATGATGTAGTGTAATCTAACTCATTTGTGTGATATATATAGTATTCTAGCGACTTCTGTTGATTGATGTAGCCGTGTAATTCGAATATTTTTTTTAAATACCAAAAACAATTTACTAGCACACCTTCAATTTTTTTTTTTTAAATAGAAAATCTAAATGGATTGCACTGATAGATTGTGTTGTTGGTTAATAAGGAAACTACAAAAAATTTAAAAAGATATATAGTTTTTTTTAAATGTAATGTCATTTTAGTTTCAATAATAATCCATTTAAATTTCAATATGATTCTTTAACTTATTGATTTATTAATAATTATAATAATTATTAAAACAAATCATTAGTTGTGGTAAATTTAAAATTCAAATAGGGGTAGTTGTTGTCAATTTAAATTTAAATTCCAATAGAATTCCTTAACTTTGTAGGTTAATTAATAATTATGAATAACAATTTGGAATAAAATGCTGTAAGTAAATCAGATATCTTGATAAATAAAAATTTTTGAAAATCTTTTTTGATAGATAGCTGCTTAAAAATAGATAAAATAATTGTTTTATTAACTAATTACTTGTCCTATTTATATACAAATCCTATTAAAAATATATTTTGTTATTTTTAAATTAAAGAGATATGTTTATTCTTTTCTACACTAAAAAACATAATTAAGTTTCCTATTTGTATACAAACTCCATTAAAATAATATTTTTATTTTCTTAAATTAAAAAAAATGTTTGGGTGAGCAAAATCTATTTAGAAAACATTTTTTAATTAAAAATAAAAAATACTTTTTTAATTGAGTTTGTATACAATTTAGATACCTCTGTTTATTCTTTTATAAAATTAAAAAATAAAAGGAAACAACTTAGCTAGATTGAGATTCTAAATTATTATTTTCTACAATAAAAACATGATTAAGTTTCCTATTTGAATACAAACTCTATTAAATAAATTTGGCATGTGTTTGTTTTTAAGTTATGGTGATAGATATTAGGTTATGTTTTGTTAGTGTTTTAGGATAGAAAGAATAGATGTAGAAAATATATAAATGTGTTTAGTTAAAAAAAATATAAAATAAATAAAATTTTAAAACACATTTGAAGTGAATTTTTTTGCTTTTAAAATAAAATGTACAAGAAAATATATACCCACTATCTCAACATCTTTTGTTTCGTAATAAACTGAACGCTAATTTAGAGATTAGTTAGTCATATTTAATTAAGCATATGGAGGAGCACTAATGATCAAATCGAGAGACGATGTGAACTAGATTTCAAATCGCTAAAATAAAATGGCATGTTACCCTTTTGATAACATTTTTTATAATTATTTTTTAAATTAATCGAAATTCAAATACTATATTTCAACACTAGCTTCGCTCAATTACCCTCCGTAGTGTTTTTTGTATATAATAATAAAAATATATGCTATCAAAAAAATAACTTGAAAAGGTTTTTCAAGAAATAATGACTAGAAATAAAAAAAAATTGCTAATATCAAAAAAAATATTTTATACTCTTCTTCAAAAGCAAAATAAAACTTGAATGATATTTAATTAAATAATATCTAAAATATGGTTTGGTCCTGAAAAAAAAGTCAAGTACTTCGTTAATGGATATATCTTTCATATTAAAGAGTATAGTCATTGTAGAAAGATCTATAATAATAGAGTTTGTGTTAAATAACTCAACTTTTAATTAGTTTGAAATTAATTATTATGCAAAGTTAGAATAGGTGATTAAGCTGCAATATCATAATGAGCTTAACAATTTTTTTTTATTCAAATGCTATTGATATGATACCACCAATAGAGGAATCATAGTAGTTCCTCGTTATAGTTTGATCGAAATTAATACAAAGGCTAGACTTCATAATGTTGATGATGCATTTGTTTTTTCCAAGCAATACCAACAAGTTTATTACATATACACTTCTTCTTTTAAAAATGATCGTTCTAGGATTGATTGATTATCTGTAGTGAAAACCATACTTAGAAGTCATGTCCAAGTTATTTAGGATGGTAACGATGAAGTAACTGCGGGAAATGAGTTTTTCAAATTGATGAGTTAATTGATGCATATCAAGTTGCTCTATCTGCCGACTTAGAAGAAAATTTAAATTTTCATGTTGTTGAGAATGTTGATATTGGGGAGTTAAATGATATATTGAGAACCAACGGACATACAGAAGTCGATGAAGATGATGATATCAACGAGCATCAATTCAATAAAAAAGATTATGATGGATATTACGATGATAAAATTGAAGAAGAAGAAAAAGAGAATTCTGATGAAATTGTAAGACATCAATGTGTAATTAAATTGATTTTAATGTAATCTTTCTAGTTGTTCCTTTACAATGAATTGTTGTTAACATTGATGAAACATTTTTTTTGTATGATTTTATTATTATAAATAGAAATGGTGTTACTATGTTGTGATTTTACTATATTTACAGGTTGGATAAATAGGGAATGCAAAACACTTTGGAAAAAAAGTTGTTTTATATCAATGAAATTACTAATAACTACAAAATACCAATGGAGTCATCGAGGAATTAAGTTCCTCAAGAAGTTCTAGAAAGTTGAAAAAAATTACATGACATTGCCACTAATAATTACAGACATAATCACCCATGAACTAAGTCCATTAGAAAGTTCTAGAGAGTTAGAAAAAGATTACATGACCTTGCAACTGACAATTACAAACAAAATCATCGACGGACTAAGTCTCTCAGAAAGTTCTAAAGAGATGGAACAAAATTACATGACCTCGCCACTGACAATTACATTTCATCGATGGAATTACCGATAGAACAAAATTTCATCGGAGAATTTTGGCGGGTTTTGTAAAAATTCATGTTTTATTGAGATTTTTAAGTTTTAAATACCAACAAAATTACTGATGGAGAGTAAAAATTAATATATATTTAATTGTCCATCGGTAATTTCATAGCTAAGAAGCTCCAATTAAAAAACCAGAATCTCTATTTTATTTGTCTTTTATTTCTATTCTTCAATGTTTTCTTTATCTTCTCCTCTCTTGTCTTAGTGTTCTTCCTTTCTTCACTTTCTACCAACTTCTTTTCTTTATCTTCCCTTTCACTTTTCTTCAACTCTCATTGCATTCTCAATGCCATCTTCCATGTATTCATTCCAAGCAAGTCTCTGCTCTTCCCTTTTTTATTTTATTGTGAAATCATGAAATAAAACTTGTTTAGAATAGTTTATTAAAATGATTAGGAACAAGTTTGTTAAAACACTTAGCTCCTTTACTTATGATATTGCATATGTTATTTTTTGGTTATTTTATAGGACTTTTCATCCATAAGTTGAAGGGATTTTAATGTAGTCGTTGTAATAAATAGTGTTTTATTCAATAAAAATGAAAGATAGAAAAACACATTAAGTAAATGAGAAAAAAAAATAATTAAAGTTGAAAATACAGTTTTTTTAGTGTTCATGAGAATCCATTATCTTATTGATGTAAACTAATATAAAGACATGATTATAAGCGACATATAATATAGAACATTCAAATATTAAAATCAAAGTTGAAAGGATAATTCTCCAAAGAACTAAAGCTCGGGGAAAGGAAGGTGACACCTATTTTGCTGGAATCTTATAAGGGGAGGATGACTTGATTGTGTTGGAAAGAATTCCATTATAAGTCTAGATTATGTGATATTAATAGATTTGTAGCTATAATAGATTTATGAATGTAAAAGAGTATTTATTATGCCTTAGAAAGGGGGTGTGCCTTCTTATCATGATCCTGGAAAGTATATTGCTTAGTATAATCCTAACCACAACATGTAGGTTTGTTTTCCTTTCTTGCACGATTAAAAAATAAACAACAATGGATAATTCTTGAATACTTAATTTCAATGCATGATTGGAATTCCAGGTTTACAAATTTAGAGGTTGCTCACACGATAACATTGTTGATGGAAGTGTCTTTGTTTTAGTGGAGTCGGGTTTTTAAAAATCCTAAAAGGAAACCTATGATTAATGCTTAGTTAGGAAA
This sequence comes from Populus nigra, assembly GCF_951802175.1. NCBI lineage: Eukaryota > Viridiplantae > Streptophyta > Magnoliopsida > Malpighiales > Salicaceae > Populus > Populus nigra. The sequence continues at coordinate 13,475,893 of NC_084856.1, forward strand.
GTTCAAGATTAGTATACACATTAACAATTATTTTTATTATTTTAATTCGATTAGTTTTTTATTTTATTTTAAAGAACTAATTATTCTATAAAATTAACGTGTAAAGAAAAGTTTTATTGGGAGGAGGCTGACAACATTGTTGTTAGGAGGGTGTTGAAGAATCACAATGTTATTAGATAAGATTAAATTCAAAATGTTATAATTTTTTATTTAGATGTTCAAGTTTTATTTTTCATTATCTTAACTGATAATTTGTTTCTACCATATACGTTACGTGATTTATGGTATGAGGCGCAAAAAAAAGCAAAGAAATATGCAAAAAAAAAAAAGGTTCTTCCAGGTTGGGAATACGTTGTCGTGTGGAGAGATTTCAGATCTCCACACATCTCGGAGTCTATCCAAGAAGCTTATATCTAGTACGAGATGTTTAAGTGTTTTGTGTGGCAGTTGCAATCCAGCGTGAAGAATTGGAACATGGAGATTCATGGTTCAATTACCAAGTACACCAGCGAATCCATTCTGTTTGTTTTACATGCGAAGCAGATGGTAATATTATGTTTTATTACATAGATATTTTTAAATTGTTGTTTTATATGAATATGTTTAACTAATAATAACTTTATTTTTGCAGTCTGTGATTCTTGGATGCGATCTAAGATCAATGAAGCTTTTTGTAAAAACTTACATGCGAAATGAGGACTATCGGGAAGGGGTGCAACAACATGCGAAATGAGGACTATCGGGAATGGGTGCAACAACTCATAGATAACCGAGCTTAAAAGTTTTATGGTGAGTTGGCTTTCAATAATTTTTTCTTAAGTTATTGTTTTTTTTAAGTTTGTTCACAAGTTTCCTTTTCTTTTTAGAAAACATATAACACCCGATTGTAGGAGAGATACGAGGATGATCCTTTAACCTATTTAGAGCTCAATCTAGATTTGTGGTTGGATGCTAGATCATCCGATAGACTCGATAGAAATCAGATTTATGATATCTTAAATACTACGACAAAGGATATATGAATGGGCCATAGTGTATCGACTGTTGGTTCCTCGGAATCAGGTTCAAGCTCTAAATATCTGGTCGTCTAGGCGATTGTACGAACAAGTTGAAGTTCAAGGGACCTGGCTTAGTGCTGAGACAACCTAACTTAGGTCCAAGACAATCACACTTAAGCGATCGCACTTAAGCGATTGTACGAGGAACTATTGTCAAATCTTGGTGGTACAAGTGGTCTCTCTTGTCGTCCACCTGATCCTGACAAAGACCCACCACCTCCACCTTGTCCTCCTACAATTTTTGCCCTTTAGATAAATTGTATTCAAACTGATATTTCTTAAATTAATAACATATATTCGGTTTTTTATTTTAGTTTTATTTCTTTTAATTTATTTATTTATGTTATGTTTATTTTAATTTTTTTAAAATATTAAATACAATATCGATAGAACTACCAATGAAATTTGAATAACAGAAGGAATGACCGATAAAATAAGTCCCTTGAAAAGTTCTAGAGAGTTAAAAAAAATTACAGGAACTTGCCACTGACAATTACAAATGAAATTATCGACAAACTAAGTCTCTCGAAAAGGTCATGAGAGTTCAAAAAAATTATAGGAATTGCCATTGTCAATACTCACATCATCGAAGAGTTAATTCCATCGGTAACATGAATTCAATCACTGATGGAATTACAAACGGTCTTTTTTATCGATGATATGCTATACATAGCGATATAATTACCAATGAAATGATATTGGTAATTTTTTTTTGTTGCGCTTTTTTTGTTTGTAACTCTATCGATGATTATATTATTGTTGAAATGACCGACAAAATATAAATTATCGATGATAAGTTTTTCAATGACTAGTTACCGTTTGTGATCCCATCACTAAATATTTTCCCAACAAAATTAGTGTTTAAATACCGATAGAGTTTTTCGTTGGTATTATGAAAAATTATTTTTGTGATTAAGGAATTAAATTGAAGAAAAAACATATGCAGAAAAAAAATCGGAGGATAGGAAAACAAAGCAAGTCAATGTGCGAATCCATGATAACCTGTGAGGAGATCAACATGAAAAGATGGAGCTGTTATAGATTTCTTGTTTAATATACAGTGATTAGCAAGATGCGGAATAAAAAAGTTAGATGAATATCATGAAGCCTGCCTCGATGATCTTAATGAAAATATTATTTCATATAATGACCTAATTAACAAAAAAATCCAACTATCACATCAGGATTCGAAGGGGACAACAGATTAGATAGCTTGCACTTTTCATGGTCCTAAAAACAACAGAGACAACTTAGGATGTTACAATGGCAAACAAATCCATCAAACAGTAACTTAGCATGGTATGTATTTTAAGATTCAAGCGAGATCTAATTTCTATACAATAAAATAATCACAATTTGAACACACGCATTTCCATAAATTATTTCATGTATAGATCTGCCTTTTTTTTTTTTTTTTTTTTATGATCGAGTCTGATTCATTTAAATAAAACTAATCAAATTAACCAATATTTATGTGCGAGGGTTTAACAATGTCCATTCAAATAAACATATTAGGATATGATTAATTTGATTTAAATTGACAAAATCTTGTATGTTTTAATTAGCTACCCAATTTTACCAAAAAGAAGAAAATACACAAGGTGTGCTTGAAAGATGGTTAATTAGGTAAGCTCTCAAAGTCTCAAGTCTTGACACCAAAGGCATTAAAACAAAAGAATGAAGCTCTAATCTGTCAAAAAGAAGGAAAATTTGGGAGTATAGGCAAACAGAAACGGGACATGGAGGTAAGTCTGAAATATAATTTAATTTTTGCTCGAGGACCTCTGACCCTCACGCACGAACACACAGTCCAAATTTTGATCAGACAGCTTTGATCTCTTCAACTTCTCTAAAATTTGAATGACAGACATCTGAAGGTGACTCTTTCCAAGCTATAACCCCTCGCCTCATCTCACCCTTTATCACCTCTGTTTTTTTCTTTTTAATTTTCATAATACCTCTCTCTTTATGTAAAAGAACAGTTTGCATTATTTTTCCCACATTCTTCTCTTTCTTGTCTGTTGGGATTTTGAAACTCAAAGATCGGATCGATAGTTATCTCTTTTTGGTAACCTACTCCTGAAATCTTTCATACTCTCTCTCTCTCTCTCGCGAAATGGTCTCTGTCTCTCTCTCTCTCCACCATTCTTAATACAGTTTTTTTTAAGAAACAGTGTCATTTTTTATGTCCTTCAAGAAGGTCAGCGTTTTCATTGCAGGTTTATCATGGACCTTTTGAAGACACACAAGGAGAGTGATTGATCTTTGAAAACACGTATCTTTCTTAGCATTATCGAAGGTAAACTTAGGTGGTCTTTTGTTCTTATTCAAAGGTTTTTTGTTTTTAGTGTTTTATTAATTTTTGGATTGTTGTTTATTTGAGATAATAAAATCCTGATATCTCTTTGGATATGAAGATTAAAAGATTTCTTTGATTTAGTTTTGAGAGAAGAAGAACAAGAAAGTTTTTTTTTTTTTGTTCATCTCTTTTGAGGAAGAAAAATACAATGGAGATCTTGAAGGATCCTTACACCTTATGGTTTCTTGCATTTCAAGGTGTCAATGAAGTATGAAAGACACCCAAATCCAAGACTTATTGAAAGAAATCATTTTTAAGGATACTCATTGGCTATGGCTCTCTTTTTTTCTTTTTTTCATTTGGTAAATTAATTACACCCCGTAGTAATTAAATCACTGCTTTCTGTTTCAGTACTCTCTTCCTGTCTCTCTCTATAGCTAGGCCTGGTGAAATATTATTAGCCCATCAGTTAACAGATGATTCATTTTCCTTTTCTTATCTTCTTCGGTAGAGTTTATCTTTCTTTCATTGTAAGTTACTGTTTCATTATCTATATCGTTTTTTATTCATCATTTACCCAAATAAATGAGAAATATTTATTGTTTATTTTCCTTATATTGGTAAACGAAGCTTCTCTGAATCACTTAACCTTTATCTTCGTGAATATCAGATTTCCGTGCCTTAATAAAACCTTTTCCCTTGTTACCTAGTGATTTCAACTTGCTTTATTTAATGGGTTTTGGTTGTAGTTGTTAAGGAAAGGTAAAGATGTCGTCTTCGAACTCTCCATGTGCAGCATGCAAGTTCTTGAGGCGAAAATGCACACAAGAGTGTGTGTTTGCTCCTTATTTTCCACCAGACCAGCCTAAGAAATTCGCAAGTGTACACAAGGTATTTGGTGCTAGTAATGTTGCTAAACTTCTCAATGAGCTCAATGCTGCGCAACGTGAAGATGCTGTGAATTCGCTTGCCTATGAAGCTGAGGAACGGCTCCGTGATCCGGTTTATGGCTGTGTGGGTCTAATTTCTATTCTTCAACAAAGACTAAAGCAACTCCAGAATGATCTTTATAGTGCTAAGAAAGAATTGGTTAATTATGTCGAGGGTCAAGCAATGCTACCTATGTTGATGCAGCCACAACATTTGGGTAATCCTTCTTCTTCAACTGTGATGCAACACAATGGGATGCCAATGATGGGTATTCCTTCTGTTGGACAAATGGGGATGCGTGCGGATACTCATCAACACCATCATGCGCATCCTCAGCAAATATACGAGGCTCAACAACTGGCTGCTGTGGTGGCTGCGAGAGAGCAAGAGATGTTAAGGGCTTACGAGCAACAACATCAGCATCATACACAGGCCCAGCGACAGCATGAAATTGTGAGGTTTAATGGTGGATTTGATCCAGCTAACTCAGTTGCTGCTACTGGGTTTAACCATGTCAATCCTGCTGCTGCTATGTCACCTTCTTTGGCTCTAGGAACTTTTGACAACACTTTTCAGATTCAACCACAAGGAGAGCCCCAATCCAATCAGCTTCAGCCAGAGCTTTTGCTTCAGCCACAATCACAGCAACAGCAACCGCAACAACTCCTTCAGCATCCAAAATCTGAAAGTGAGGAGGGTAGAAGTAATGCTGGTCCATCTTGTTGAAGTTCTTGCAAGACTCTGTACCTTTCTTGCTAGTTTCTTAAGGTAATTTTTCTATCTAGGTATGGTTTCTTCACTTCTTTTATTTATGTGTTTAGTTCTTCGTTTGCTGTTTATGCCTGTGCGCGTGTTTGTCTGAGAAATAGTCTTTTCTGCATTTATGGATGGGTTCCTTAGTAATCTGGGGTACTGGAACCCTTTCACAAATAGGGTAATGCAGTTTGAAGGCAGTAGAAAGCCAAAAATACGATCTTGAGCAAAAGGTTAGTTGAAAGAAATGTTTTTTCACAGTCAGGGATACATTGCCTTCATCGAATATAAATAGCACCTTGAATTACTATCATATAGTAATTTATTTTAATTTTTAATCTCTTTGTTTCTCTTTTGTTTTTTTTTTTTTAAATAAAAAAATAAATTGGTGCACAACTTGAAAATGGGCTCAGATCTAGGTCAGCAGCATAGTGTTGACTTGTTCTGTCATTTTCTTTCGGATGTATTATCGAAGGATTTTTGCAGTAATCATGTTTTATTAGTAAGAGACAAAAAGGAGGTAGCTCGAAAGATTTTATGGGAATTTGGTGTGCTAATTCCATCCATGATCTTGACATTTGTATTGTAATCTTTCCTTGAAGACATCAGTGCATGCCCTTTCTTGTATCTGATGAGGGAAGGATACCTTTTGTTTCATATTTTCCTCCATGGTTCACTGAGCTGCTTTATGTTTACTGGGCTTTGGCTTTGGCTCGTAGCTGCGGTAGTAATTGTTTTTTAAAATTATATTTAAATAATATTTTTATTTTTAAAAAATAAAATTTAATATTTTGATATTTTATTTATTTCTAGTTAATTTTTGAACTCATTAACCATATGCATTCCCTAATTTGTAATCAATGGTACAAATTGCATTATGCTGTTGTGCAAATTACAATAGCATCATCACTACTTCACTTGAATGAGCTTATGATTATTTGCTTTCTCCTTCCTTTTACTTTCCTCTTGTCTTGCAGCTCATAAATACCGGACGCAAGTGGATACAAAGAAATATGGGGAGGGAGGGAGGGAGGTCTTAAGGCAGTCATCATGTTTTTGTCCCTTGGGGAAGAAGACGACGACTTTATGGAGAGATGCGTCTGGGAAGGAAGGATAGGCCTTGATTTTCGAGTACAGCTTTTCTTTTATCTTTCATTTGGATTTCGTAGAGATCATCCTTTAATTAATGTAAATCAGAAGCATGGGAAGTCTTTTCAAAGCTTTTGTTTATCACCCATCCTTCATTTTTTTATTTTTTTGAATCTCTGTTTTCTTAATTTTTAGGATCTCGCTAGATTGTTGATTGTTGGCGGCACCACGCAACGGGTCAACACTCAATTTTTTTCTGAAAAAAAAAACATATATGCTGTATTAATGTTCTTTCTAGTAAAAAAAATTATATAAGAGTTAATGAGATGTAATTTGATCGACTTGAATATCAAAAAAAAAAAAATAATTTAGATGGTGAGTAAAAATATAATTTGAATTAAAAATAATATTTTTTCTAGTTGATTAATATATCAAATCTACAATCCGGTTCATGAAATTATGATAACTCTATATAAAGTAAATGAAACAAATTATGATATTTAATTCTTAATCAATCTAATATTAAAGTTTTAAAAAATAATTAAAAATAAATAATTTAAATCAATTCGGTTAACTTATCAAATCCATGTAACTGGAAGAAGAAACATAAATTCCCACAAGATGGTTGAAGCAGAAATAAACATTGTTATTTGGTTTTTAAGCCATCATCATATCATTTCAAATTCAATGCATTTGCTTATAGTATTATTTTGAGGTTTATATATATATATATATATATATATATATATATATATATATATATATATCATGTCTGTAAATTGATGGCCATGTGCATTCGTTATAAATTAATACACGATTTGCATTGAGAAATGGTTGTAAATCATTATCTATTCAAGTGCTCTTTGACCATGTCATATAAATAAAAAATAAAATAAAAATTAATCATGATATAGAAGACGCAAAACTGCTGCAGATGCTCTGAAATTTCTCCGTGGAGTCCTTGGGTGTAGTTTTCAAGCAAGTAATTAATCTTTTATCGAAAAATAATCCATCAGTTTAAAGAGTCTACATTGTGAAGCATCGGGAAACTAATGCTCACAATATTGGGCATGCTTATATTCTTGTGCGATGATTTAAACATACTTTTTTATTTTATTTTTTTTGCTGCAAAGTTAATTATATATAGTGGTTTTCGAAAATGTGGATTTTGTTTTTTTTTTATATCTATTTATGTTTAAATATAACAATCAAGTAGGGTTAGAAAGGTTTGTGTTAGGTTGGTTTTCTCAGGTAATCGAGTTTGGTACTGAGTATACATTTGACCACAAGTCTTGTTGCAGGAGATATTTAGGCAATGTTATTAAAACCATAAATTAGTTTTATAGAAACTAAAAAATCTCCACTAGTCTATCAAAGATTTTAGATAAGATGTTGGTTGTGTAATAAAAAAACATAATTGCTCTATATATTATACCTAAAATAAGTTGTTTCGCCTTTATTTTTAATAATAAAATATATTTATTTTACTTACATGTTTAGAATTTGTTTAAATTGGTCTATCTATATTTATTATTAATGGTTAAAAACTATTATAAATTAAGATAATGATTTTAGACTTGAAACTTGAGCAGAATGATTCCATTCTCACATTTGAAATATAGTCATTAGACCTAAAATGATGATTATGGTTAATTAGACCCTTTCTATTTCATCATGACAGTCACTCACATCTTGTTTTTTTAATGTATTTTTAAGGTCAGACTAAGTCCATTCACAATCATAGGGAGTAGCATATCCTGCTTGAAAATTCTTGAACAAATATTATTTTTCAATGTATTTTTGAAAATATAAAGATTTCTAAAAATATTTTTTTGATGCAATTTAGTCAATTTATGGCTATTCCATGATTATTAGCACTTTTGTTTTATTTCACATAAGTTCTTATAAATAAAAAAAATAAAAAAATGATGAACAAGTAAGAAAGGAGGGACTAAGATGATGAAGGGTCAAATATTATAAATAAATACCATACAAATGAGAAAAATAAAAATAAATAGAGATTCAAACAAGATTCAACTAGCTGGATGGCCATGACTACTCTTAAAAAGGCATCTTTTAATCAGATATTAAATCTTTTCAATGTTAAGGGTCATCCAAATAAAGATGGAGAACATAGTAAACACGACCCACCACAATAATATTGTGGTGGTCAATAAAACTATGCAAGCCATATATAATCAATGAAATCAGATTTAGAATGAGTTATCAAAAAATAGATTTAGAACTTCACAAATCAATACATATAGAGGGCAAGTCCTAGTCAATTTTATTGTCATAATCATTCTAGTAGAAGTGTTTAGAACCACGATACCCCATTTAAGGTATTGCATGACAATGTTTCAAGTGCTATAACAACCATAACTAAGATGTGCATAGTTTTCCTTGATGCATAATTGCCATGCAAGTATATAGGTAACCATTTGCCAATTATATAGCCTAACAACCCTTTTACCAACCACAACAATTTGTCATAGGGAGTTTTAATGCACAATATGCTATTTCATAACAAGAAAACTCTATTCCTTTTATGTAACAAGTCTTTTTCTTATTGATCAACAAGCTAAAAAAAGTATACACAAGGTTGGACTAGCCTAGTATTAAAGGGAAATTAGGCTGGATATTAGATGAATAGTTAATCCTATATGTTATCATCCATGTTTAGAGTGGGTTGATTGTTTTCATATAATTTCCATGAATATAGATCGTTGATTTTAAATAGTTCTCTAAAAAAGATAACCATTTGAAATTGCTTCATTACAAAAGCCTAAAAAGATTAACAATATGTATGATGTCTATGCTAAAGTATGTTTAGAAGTGAAAATAGATATGGATTATAATAGGGAGAACTAATATGTTAGCATGTAAAAATAATTTGATGTCAATATATGTAATAATTGGGCTAGAAAAGATATTCATGTTGGTACCTCTCTTTTAGGATCAGGAGGGACACCCAAAGTCGAATCGTATGTGGTTGGAGGAGCTTGATCTGCTAGAGAAACAGGTAGGTGTTTAACACATTATTAGAATTTAAAAGTCATTAAATTGTATTATTTCAAATACTTTATTTTGTTGATGTGTATTGAATGTTCAAAGTGCAAAGCAAGGAAATGAATAATATTGTGAATCTAATCATCAGAATAAATGATATTGGTGAGTGGATGGCCGGATTATTGGCAACTAAATAGGTTGGCCAGAATAAATGGCATTCGTGAGGGAATGATCAGGTTATTGGCAGCCATATGGGTTGCCAGAATAAATACCATCTGTGAAGGGATGGTTAGGTTATTGACAACCACATAGGTTGGCCAGAATAAATGGTATTTATGAGGGGATGGTCGGGCTATTAGAAACCACATAGGTTGGCTAGAATAAATGGCATCCATAAAAGGATGACCGGATTGTTGGAAACAAAATGGGTTTACTGGAATTATGGTCATTCATTAGAAGGAGGCCGATAATTGGTGACTACTACGTAGGATAGTTAGATATATTGAATGATGGATTAGGAAGGAAAAATAATAATATACAATCTAAGATGTTAAATGACTGAAACACATGGGTGAAAAATAAGGTGGTTATTTAGTTAGCAAAGTTATTAGTTAAATTACTAATTTAAATATTATGTGTGAATTATTCATTTTTCAAGAAAGAGTAAATATAAACTATAGGCATGAAATTATATTATAAGAAGTGATCTTTATACGTGGAGGTGATGAATGTTGAGAAATGCCAACTTGCCATTATATATGGAAGTTAATGCCAACCTGCCCATAAGCGGAGGCTGAAGCCAACCTACCATTGGGATGGAGGTTGATGTCAATTTGCCAGCAGACGAGGTGTGGAAGTAAATGTCAACCTGTCATTGTGAATAGGGTTAAGGCAATGTTAACTCGTATTACGCAGGAAGATGGGAAAACCGAGGGAAGGATTTAAATATATAGTAAATTGATAATAAGTGAAATTATAATGAAATTTGAATAAAAAATTATAATACAATTGCATATGTAAAGGATTTATTAAACATGCCTAATATATGGTCGTATTTGAATTGTGAAGTTATGTATTAATCAACTTATTATTGTATTGTTATATATGTTGCAGGTTCAATGAATATTGTTGAACATAATTGGCCTAGTCAATAATTTTATAGTTGTATGAAAAAAATTTAATTGTGGAATAAAAAGTTAATGAACTGAAATATATATGAGGCTATCATGTAATGTGATAAAAGAAACAAATTGTTATTATGCATGAAAATAGGAAATGAAGACGTGGAAATGATGGAAAATTAAAAGGAAACTTTGTTGAAATTTTATTAAAATGGGAAACAAATAAATTAATAGAATAAATTGTGGTACAAATAAATATGTTACAAAATAAAGAAATGGAATGAATTAAATATGCTAGTAAGATAAAAAGATGAAATTTAGAAAGAATACAATGAAAAGAGAAATAAGGTATGAAAACATAACTAATAAAATTGATGGGTTAAAATTGTGGTAAGAACTTACACTGAATGATTATATAAATCAATATACGAGTTATTATGGATAATATGATAATAACGAAATATTGTTTCAAGTGTTGATTGATAAACACTAATCATTATGACTACTTGAATGCCAATTAAATTCTATAATCTTACATGTATTTTAGAAAATTATCTTGGAAGATATCATCTCTCCTCAAAGAAATAACAGATTATTTAGTATCGTTGATAAATAGGTCCTCGTAATGGAGAAAAAGAAATTTGTAATCAAGACATTCGTATGTAATATCAAAAGTTTTGGAAAACTTACTAATGTGTAAAAATAAATGGTACATCCTTGTACATGATGTAAAAAGTTTTTACCCAAGTTGTTACGTACAAGATCGTTAGAACTAAGTATAAATGCATTTAAAAGTGCGGGATGTTAGATTCTCAATTATCTAATTAAGGTGAGAAAGACATACTGATTGAAGTCCCAACAACCTTTTTTCTTTGTCAGATCAGAGGGAGATCTTTCTTCTCTTTAAGTTTGTAACTTCATCTCTTGCTTTTCTCTTAGAAAGGCTTATGTAAACAAGACTAGTTGCTCATTTTTTACCTAGTGAATAGCCTAGCCTTGATTATTGTAGGATGGAATGCTTATCCATTCGCTTTCTAGTTTAGCGGTGCAAGCTTTCTTTCCATTCCCTTATAGTGTTTTAGGTTAAAAGATGTTCCAACTGTTGGATAAAGTTGCTTTTTTTTTCCTTTCAAATCATCTAATTTGACCTCTTTTAAGTTGTTTATTGGGGTAAATACAGGGAGCAATAATCCATTATGTCGCTATATTCAAGCCTATACCATCACTTTACAAAAGGTCTTAAAAATGTTTGTTTAATGTCCCAACTTCTTTTAAATTTGGTTCTTCTCTATGCTAATTATTGATTGAGTGGAAAAGTTTATTGATATGCCTTACTACTTTGTTTCTAAACTAACTATTTAACTAAAGCTTTAAGCAACATAACTACTAATGTAGATGTGACAGAATTCCCTATGAGAAACTATCTCACTGCTATTGTAGTGGCTTGACCTTTTTCGATGGCAGAAGCATTGGATGCTTTTTTTTTTCTTTCTTTCTCCAATATGGTTGATCTAGCCCTTTTTTGGAACTAGATCTCTAGGTTGGAAAGAAAATATTGTAAAAAAGCTCCCTAGCTTACTTCAAGTCGGTGATTGCATACCTCTCACTCACTTTTGAGAGTCTTCTTTTCTTCGTCGACTCGAAAGAGAGTAAAGTAAGAAAAGAAATGTTGAAAAATAGTTTATTGTATGAAATGAGAAGCCTAGGAGGGAAATGAAAGTTGTGATTTCCTTTTTGACTTCTTTGATGATAAGATATTCCCTAATACTCACATTACTACTAAAAGAGATATGAATGTTCAGAATTCATAAATGAATCTTCATAATGGAAGAAAGAGATTGTTAATCGAAAGGCGAAGATTTTGAGTCCTATGAGAAATTATTTCTTGATCTTCTAGGATCTCTTGATGATTGACTTCTTTCTGATCTAGGAGCAACGTCTATCAACTATTTACAAACTTCTCTAACCCTTTCCTTAATTTTTCTTATCAATTTCACTCCTAATTGCATTCCTCTTGAAATTTTATTTTTATTTTTTTCAATTATTTTATTTTTAGTTTTCGATATATATATATATATATATTCACTTTTATTTAATTTTTTTCCTTTCTAGTTGAGAATTTATTTTATATTTGAGAAGAATCAAAATTAAGTTATGACATCCATCGTTGTAAATACTTTCAGTCACGAGCATGTATAGTCTGACTTGTATGTGTACATATAATTTTGAGCACCTGAAATTAAACAAGCACATGTGTACAAATATATGATTTTATTAAATATATATGACCAGATGCAATCTCTATCTAAAATATTTTTTCAAAAGAATAAGACAATTCTCTAATTCTTTCCTTGGATTTGATATATGATGACTTGATTTGTTTGTGAAATCAAGCCAAGATTTGTGCTTTGCAAGAACTCAAATTTAGACATGTATTACAAAGCGAGACTTGATAATGTGATACTTTGAAGAGTACTTTTAATTTGTTTTCAAAATATTGTTGAAGAACTTTTATGGGGAGTTTAAGCTTGATCTGACAGAGATTTATTCTTTGCAGATTTTAAGCGTAGATGAAAGAGGCTTGAGAGCTTTTGAGAGAGTTTCCTTACTTGAAGAGCTTGTCTTAAAGAAAATTTGTATCTCCAAGAATTCTTTTTCACTTTTTCTAGGGTGGACCCTCTATTTATAGAGGTTTGTAGGGGCTCTCAGGTTCTTTTTTCAATGTCACATGATATTATTTTATTGGTTGATTTTTATTAATGGAATCTTACAGTTATGACAACATATCTTGAATATCTTATCCCATGTGTCAACCTTTCATTAGCTAAACAATATATGAAGGCTCATTTATTTTCCATGTTATTTATTTCAATTTTATTTTATCTTTTCATGTAAAAATAAAAATAACGCATGGTGAAATTTGATTGGTTGAAAATTTTGGTTTCTACAGATACCCCCTCAAGACAAGTTCACTTACATTTAAAAATAAGTTAGCATGTCTCAAAAATATAATTGAGAGGATCTTATACTTTGATTTTTTTTCTTTAAAGAATTCGTTAATGCTAATAACTTGAATAGGTTAAATGCAAATGTGCATCTTTATGGCCCAAAAGTTTAGTAATGCAGCAGTACTTGGTAAGTACTTGGTAACATGGTAGCGCTGTAAAAGATCCAATGGTTTGCGTAATAATGTAATGGCTACTATAGGAAAAATAGCTTTCAAAAGCTTCTATAAAAATTCAAGTACGATCCAACTTTTGTGTCACATGTGTGCGGCGTCGCGACGATATTCAAGTTCTCATGTAGGTTTGATTTAATCAGGAAAATGGGGTAGACAAGGAATTCTTGTCTTTTATTAGTGAAAAGCAGGAATGAGAGTCGTCACCTAGTATTTTGGTCATTAGGAACCCTAACTGGTCTTAAAGATCAGGTACAGGGACTAGTTGTTCAAAGAAAATGTATTAACACCTCAAATACATCTTACCTAAGGTAAGCTACATTGTTTAATTATATGATACAAAACTAAGGTCTTGTCATGTTTTCTAATTGTTGTTCTATCTAAGGTTTAAGAAAAGTTCTTCTCTGTAAGAAGATCTTTATCTTATCGGGTAAAAGCCTATCCGTTCTAATGTCTATATAAAAGAAACTACCTTTTTAATATAAAGAATGTGTTTTACGTATAAATTCATAATCTCAAATACTAAAAGAAAACAAAATATTTTTTGGGTTTTTTTTTGAAATATTGTCCTAGTTCTCATGGCTCTAATAAACTTGTTCTTAAAGCCAACATACGTGCTAAAACATATTTTTGAATTTTTTTTTGTGTTTTCTGTATAAAAAATGATATGATTTTTTTCTTTCTATCATTCAGAGACTTAGCCGTATGCATGAAAACAAAATATTTTTATGTTTTATAATTTTTTGCAATGTTTCGACGAAAACCAGGTATATTAATACTGGATTTGTATCTTTACGATATAAAAATACAAACTAATATTAAGCAAAATTAATAAAAATATACGGGAAAATCACAAAAAAAATTTAAAAGAAATTTTTTGGAAAGTTTTGGACTAGGCTGGACCCGGCCCAACAATTTTGGTCCGGGCAGGCGTTGCCCGACCTAGTGAACAGTGGAGGACGCGGTTTTGTGCAAGAATATAGTTGGTCGGGTTGGCCACTTTGGGGTGGTGCCACCGCCTCTTCAACCTCGATCAACCCGAACAGCTTACACTGTCGTGTAGTCAAGTGTTAGGGGATTGTTTGCGTGCAAGTTTCATCTAATTTGGAGAAGAAACGAGGCGTCAAACGTCTTGGGAAGGAGGCCACTCAACCAGCCTCACTGAAGAAGAACATGAACAATGTTTGTTTTTTGCCAATTACACTTTAGTCCTTTAATTTGTGATTTATCTCTAATTACACCCCTGACGAACTTCAATTCAAACCCCAGATTTTAGCGCCCTTTACCAGTTTGGTCCTTGATTTTGCATTTATTTAATCAAGTCCTCAATTGGTCATTAAACTTCAATTTTTATGCAATTAAGCCCTGATTTGACCAAATCAACTTTTAAAAATTGTAATTTGACCCTTGAACTTTAATTTCTTTCAATTAAAGCCCAAATTGACTTAAAAATCAATTTATCTTAAATCAAACCCTCTATAAATTTAATTAAACCTTTAAAAAAATTTAATTGAGTCTATAAATATTTATTTTTGGACCTTTATTCTTCAAATTGAATTTTTTTTTGTTAACAGGGCTCTTCATTAGTAAAAAATACATTGTTAAATTTTAATCTTTGTATTTTTGAACCTCCTCAACCACTTTATAGTCATTGTTTGAGCGCTCTGTCATCCTCTTCTCACTGTTATTATGTTTTTTGGATTTGTTTGTTTTTACTCCAAATATATTTTTTTGATTTTTGGAAGAGAAAAGGTGAATTTGAAAAATAACCCAAAAAATAGGTTATGACAAGTCGAATCTATATGATCCCTTTGAGCTGTTGTTTTGGTTTAGCATGATTAGACCACCTTTTACGCGTAGACCTGTCTCATTTGTCTCATTGGTTTATAAATACATATATTATATCATCTATATAATCTGTTTGGAGCAATTCTCCTCTAGTTAGAACAGGTCCTTAATTGATTGTTCATAATCACCTGTTATCACATGTTCTACTGGGTCAAGTATGCATGGATGAAACATAGCTATTGAGCTCTACCTCGTCGAAACCACTTCGAGACAATAGCATTTCATTCATGCTGTGCACAACCTATGAATTTTATTCATCATCTATTTTGTATTATCAATGCTGCTTACTGTAAAGTAAGCCCACACTTTGTGTAATGAGAAAAAAAAACATATGCGATCAGGCTTGCATCAGATTCCTTAAGTCCATAGCCAATGACCATGGGAGCATAGATGCGAGTCAAGATGCCCTCTCTCAAGAGTTTCAGTTTCATTATCAGTCCACACAATCCCTTCCGAACAAGTGAAACATTCCCCCCTTTGCTGCCGTTGAAGCAATTGTGAATGCAGCACTGTCGAATTTGGTTTCACACTTGCACAGGCCGTATTTGTTTCATGGAAAGAAAAACAAATAGAAAGCATGAAGGATCATCCACTTGCATAACCGTCTTGATCACGAGATAAAGCCAAAGGCTTAGATTAGCTTGCAGGGAATATTTTGTCCTCTCCATGCTCCCTTTTGTTTTCGGAGCCGACCTTTCTATCACAAAATTGGAATCGTTCACTTTTGTTTTCGCAGCTGACCTTCTACTCCTCTACTAGTAGCGCAGCCTCCACCTTGCAGTCCAGCATCACCAACAGTCTTGGCAGGTATGTATGGCTTTCTTCTTCTTTGTTTAACTAGTGCGGGTTAAAGAAAAAATTAAGCTGAGCTGACAGAGTGTTCTTATTTTTTCTACATGAACTACTAGGCTGTACAAGTAAAGTATTTAAACTAATAAGATACAATTAAGGTTGTTAATTCCGGTGAATGTTTTGTTTTTTCAATTAGAAATGAATGTTTCAGTTTTAGAGTGTTTCGGCGTGCCGTTTCGGGTCTATACTGTTTATATATATAAATTCAACAAACATAATTCAAATTCAAGATAAATTAATTATAAATTATGTAATACAAACACAATATCAAACAAATATAATTTCAAAATTTAAAATATTTCTAAATAATCAAGATTAAATAGATTTTTAACTTAAAGTAATTCAACTTAAATAAAATATCAAAATATTATGAAAGTAAAATGTTTCAACACAAATATTTTAAATATAAAGTGAGGTCGATGTTATCAAGGCTAATGAAATCTAAAGCATCCCTTGTTTTGCTTAAATTCCTATAAAATATAAACATGAAAAAAACAACATGAATATAAACCATATATATTAGTGATAAATCTAATTTTAAAAAATTAATATCATTGTTAATGAAAATAGTAATAATAATTTTCAATATTATTATTAATATCATTGTTATTGAAAATAATAATGAAAAAGAGCTTTTTATATTTGGGTGGTTTAATTAATTAAATTGAATAAGGTTCAATTTGATTCAATAGTTTTTCATGAGCGGAACGGAACATGTGGAATGAAACCAGAACGTTCCGGCTGAAATTTAGCCGAAAAATCTGAAACGGACCGAGATTTAAAATGAGATGAAAATTGTTTCATTTTTTGAATTGGTATGGAATATTTCAGCCATTCCAGACGAAACAGAACGGAATTAACAACCTAGATATAATGATTCAGCTGTAAAATAAAAAGGAAATCCCATGAAATCTAATTGATGATAGTACTGATTTGTTGTGATGACAGCTTCATGGCAGAGGAATTTGTTACGATGGTAGCTTGAAAATAGAGAAATTGATAGCATAGAATCCTAGTAAGTTTGCTGAACTACCACGCAGAGTTACTGTAAGTTTAAACTTGCTGAATTTATAGGCTTGATTGGATTGTTATCTTGGTTTAAACATATTGCCCTTAGAGATCCAAGACCACTCAACCTCTCTCTAGTAATTGAGGCTAGATTGTGAGAGTCTCCATCCTTTTTTCTCCAAGAATCTCGTGTATTCTTATTTCTCCATTGACTCTCACAATTGTTGGCAGTGCCAACAGTGCCAAGCTGCTATAGGTGCGATAGGTTGTTAACACGGGTGACTTCTCTGAGCTATCAAACTGCTCATGCCTAAAGCTGTCCCTAACAGGTTGTCACCCTTTTTGTTGCTTGCACAGGTTCTTCACCTTTACTGGAAGCCAAACCATCACTTGCAGCTATTTCAATGTCCTTTTCATCACCAGCAAAGTCTTTATCAATGTCAATAGCATCAGATTTATGGCACCATCAATGTCAACTAGAGCGGAGGTGTGACCCTCAATGTCAACTGCATCAAATCCATTGCCATTAAACTTCTCATCGGTCCCATTCGGCACAAACCTCCATGGATCAGGTGATGCTAATAATCCTGGTTCAGAGGCCTGCAACTTATGCTGGGGTTCTTTATCATCATCACTTGTCATGATATCAACATCCATATCAGAACCCTCATTGTTGGAAAAAAAGCATCGCTTTCACTATCACTGCCATTCCCAATCCCACTTCTTACTAGGCTTCTACTTCTGCTCCTGCTTCTGCCACGACTTCCAATGTCACTCCCACTATCATTGTTGTCACTCTCGCTATCCTTGTCACTTCCACTATCACTAGAGCTGCCTGCAAATCAGCCGAAGACTGATCAAAAACCTTCTTCTCACAAAACAGATCCGTCGAAGACCGATCTTTGTCAACTTTTTCTAATGCATTTGATTCTTCTCCAACTTCGAAGCGTGATCTATGGGCAGTTCAATCAGGTCAGCGATGTGAGCAATCTCAACCCTTGAGAATAGCTCAATCAACCTGCAGAAGTTTTGCTGTAATAAAGTGTCATATAGGGAAGATAGATGCCTATGAAAGATTGGTTCTTCTTCTAGCTGGGCCTTAAAATCCCGTAGTGCAGTCTCAGAGAGCTTTAATGAGTGTTTAGCATGAGCATCAGCAACAGCTTTCATTGCATCCAACTCAGGCCCAACATACTGAAGTCCTGCTTTGGATGATATTATTCCTGCAACTGCATTATGGATGGCGCGAGCTTGTTATTGAAAGAGACTTGATTAAGCCCGATAGAGATGTTGGTGAGTTCCTGCATATTTCCATTCAATTAATCAACAACATGATGCGGAATAATGAAAAAAAAATTAAAGTAAAAAATAAAATATAAATACTAAAACTTTAAATTGAAGCGATTAAGCTCATTAAATAAAATATTCAACAATAATTAAATCCAAACCAACAAAACTCAATCTCTCAATAATTTAAGTTATCTTCTATCATCTATGATCCTCAGAGTATATAAATAATACTTCAGGTTAGATATCAGGTTAGATATTCCCATCAAAGCTACTGTTATTACAGGGATGCGAACTACTGTCCAGCCCCATTCAACTATTGTTTACTACAAGTAATTACAGAGGGCGTCTGCTAATTCTCCGCTTGTCTTGTGTCGATGGTGATCGAGGGCTCCTTTTCTTTCTTTCTTTTTCTTTACTATAGCGCAGCATCGTCACACAACCTTTCATCCAATAAATGACCTTGCTAGCGACACCCCATATTTTCCTCGTGTCGCCTGCATCAATTCTAGCAGGTATCCAATTTCTTGTTGAACTCGTGCATAATGTCTTTTTTTTATGAAGTGCGTTAGCTTGCTCTCCGGAGATCTAATGCTTATTCTTCGAGTATGGCTTGGAACCCAATCTCTTGTCCAGATAGCAACAGCGAAAAAAGTCGCCAATCATCTTTGTATAATCTCCTAAAGCATTGGTGACAAGAAAGGTATATGTCCTTGTAATTTTTATTTATTTATTTTTGTATTTATATCCTTGCTGATTTTGTTCCAGTGAGTCCTGCCCTCCAGGGCTTATAGTAATATTTTGTAAGTAAGGCCCTGTTTTTTAGTTTATTTAATAGTGTAGTTGTCATTGCTTTTCAAAATATTTTTTTTTCAGGAATATATTAAAATGATATTTTTTATTTTTTAAAAATTATTTTTAATATTAGTGCATCAAAATGATTTAAAACATCAAAAATATATTAATTTAAAGTAAAGAAAAATAAAAATTAAATTAAATTTTTTAAAAACACTTTTAAAACACAAAAATAAGTATCACTTTCATCTTTCCCATGAATCAATAACAAGCTACTGTAGCATTAACAGCTTCCATCCGACCAGTCAGTTTAAGGCCTTCCCCTATTGCTGGCAATGTAGCTTCTTCAAGTAGCTAAAGTCTTGCTTCAATAAATGCCACGACATCAGCAATAACTGGTGCTACAACAATGAGCTTCAAGTGCCCAAACTTCCCAGGCAATAAAACTCAATGCTTGACAATTTGCAGAATAGTGCATACTAGATTCCAATCCCTGCACATGTTGGGGCCAGAATAACTTACAGAGGAACCCGTCCTCAGGTTATGCCTTTGTTTAATGGATCAATTTTATTCTTTTTGAATGCTTCATCCTTCACAACTTCAGCGACAGCAACAACCATTCACACAAACACAAAAAAGCCAACAGGGTCATCAAAATCCATGTATTTTTAGTGTCTCCTCGTCCTCCTAGAAGCATTTACAAAATCAGCAGCATAAACCACGTAGGAGTGAATTAGGTGGAATCAACAGCGTTCATCAAAATCCAAGCATTTACAGAATCAGCAGCATAATCAATCCCTGCTGAAGCAGCAACATATTCAATCCTTGCTGAACCAGCAGCGGCAGCTGATGCAAAATCAGAATGTTACTCACCAAGCCCGCCAACTTGAGAGTGAATTAGGTGGTGAAGACAGTCCATCAACTGTTGACAGTCGAGTTTCCCATTCAAACATGAGTATTTATGGCCAGGATTTAATACCTATACATCCCGCAAACTTTGCTTTGATGAATCCTACACCAATGGATAGTGCCTATAGCGCAAGAGGAAATACTGGTGAAAAGAAACCACAACAACCACGAACACTGGCATTTAAGGCCTCTGACATCTCAGCCATTTACAATGTCATTTGCTTCCATCAACAGAACCACAACTTCCCCAAGTCTTGATGTTTCATCGCAAGCACAGAATCATGCTTTCTCAGAAGCCCCCTAGAGGCAACAAAACATGTCAATCACTTCATCATTGTAGCCCAAGCAACACAACAGATGAATTACCATGTTTCTGAAAAGGGGAAAAGTGGAGGAGATGCATGACACTTCAATTATGGAAGGAGAGAGGAAGGCCAATATGGCTGGAGGAAAGACTCCATTAAATGTTGGTCAGTCAATCGTGTTCTCTCGGCCGGATTTAACAGACTTCCCTGTTTCAACAATGCCTATCAACAATGTTGTTGATAGCTTAGCCAGAACTCTTAACCTTGGGTCCACTCCTACTCGAACCTCTGGCTCTGTTATGTTAGCTACTATTGGTACTGTATATGCACCAATTATGCAGTAGCAGATGCAACGAAATCAGCAATAGCAACAACGAAATCAATAAATCCTTCAGCTTCAGAAGCAGCAACAATTTACAGCTGCAGCTGCAACTTCCACTCGTAGTGAAACATCAGCAACTAGTAATGGAAGTGTTTATTCAGACCACGTTTCTTCATCATCATCATCATCTATGGGCACCAAGTTACCTAATGCACTTTTTGCATTCCCTCGAAATCTTGCTCAAAGCAGTAGCAGCAGCAGTTAACCAAGCATGCATTGCAACAGGCTCAGCTAATCTACATTAATACTTTTATGCAAGCTCAAGCTCAATATGTGGCAAATTCAACAAGCTTTGCATCAGCAGTTAATGGGTTTCATCTGTAATGATACCGCAGCGAGCAGCAGCCGCAACGCATCAACAACTTTTTCTATAAGGATATTGTTATTATGTCATCTAGTCACGTAAAGTTTGGTGACTCTCAACCTCCTAGCAACGGCGAGAGGATGTTTCTAGATTTTATTTTTTTCAACCACTAATGCTGAAATAACAAAAGTAGAGGAACAATTTATGGAGCTGCGGCACCAAGTTAGAGTTATCCCTCGGGGCGCATGAGGAAGAGCTTTTTAAGAGAAAGTCATTACTTTCAGCATTCGAGCAATGGTCACCACAATATCTACTTCTTATATGATAAGTGAATTCAATGCAGTCATTCTTTACAAATTAAAAGGACTATTGGAGACCAAGCAAAAAGAGTCAGAAGGACATAACCGGAAGCCATAATATGCCGATAGTTTCTCATATCTTATCATTGTGTTTTAAGGTTTATTTATCCCTCATTTTCCATGTGAAAAGTCATATAAGTTTGAACAGTTTTAAAAATGGTGTGACTATACTTTGAATAAATTTTAAGTTGCCTACGTGCTTTTGTGGATAGAAAATCAACTTACAACGTAGTTCAAAGGATTTTTTTTTCAATTTTTTTTTTTTGCATGACTGTACTTGAAACGAGCTTCAAATTGCCTACATATCTTTATAGATAAAGGATCAAGTCATAACGTAGTTCAATTTTTTTTTTGTTTTTTTTTTTTGCCTTTCGCAGTTTTAACTTGTACAAGCCAGGAGCTTCATTAGATTTCAAGCATAGTATCTTTTTAAGAATTTATCATTGATAGGCCCAATTCTTGAACCATAAATTTCTTATCATGTGTTTTGACATGATTATCGAGCGTCGTATTGCCAAGATAAGATCTACTTCTTGGAATGAGCACGGTCGCACCTTCTTTTTAAAAGCTTCGCAAAGTCGTGCTTGATAACATTTAATTATTGTTGTGCCTCAAGACGTTTTTCATCCAAAGCTTTAAGTTTTTTGAGGCGTAGATAGACATTGTCTTCATGGGAGAGTCCTTCTTGAATCACAATTCTTAAAGATGGAATTTGACATTCTAGTGGAAAAACAACTTCAACCCTGTATACCAAGGATTATGGATTAGCTTTAGTCGATGTTCGGAATGTAGTATAATAAGCCCATAATGCTTCTTCAATTCTATCATGCCAATCTTTCTTCGAACGATTCACTGCCTTCTTGAGAATATTGCATAAGGTCTTGTTAAAAGCTTATGTCAAGTCATCAGTCGGAGCATTGTACATAGAAGAGTTATGTTGTTTGAAACTGAACTATGCACATAACTTATTCATGGTTATATTATAGAACTTCTTTCCATTATTAGTTATGATATATCTTGGTGCCCCATAACTGTAGATGATGTTTTTCTGAATGATGTTTACAATTATCTCTTTCTTAACCTTTTTTTAATGTTGTAGCTTTTTCCCACTTTGAGAAGTAATTGGTTGCGATCAATATGTAAAGATACCCCCCAGAGCTTTTCAACAATGGTCCTACCACATCAAGTCCCCAAGCATCAAAAGGCCAAGAAGCAATTGTTAGGTATAAAGGCTCGAGTGGTTGTGGATCAAATTAGCATGCAATTGACAACTTTGGCATTTTCTAACATTCTTTATGCAATCTTTCACCATTGTAGGCTAATATTACCCCATTTTTTTTTATTTAAAAGTGAAGTTTAAGACCCGATTGGTGTGCCCCACAAATCCCTAAATGTGTTTCTTTTAGTGCTTTTATAGCTTCTTCTTCTCTGAAATAGCATAAAATAACTTCATCAAAAGAGCATCGGTAAAAAGTGCTTTAGAAGTATATAAAGCGAGAAGCTCTTAGTTAGCTTTGTCATCTACATATGCTTCTTCTTTTCTCTTTTATGCATGACTAAAGTCTATCCTTCATCATCATAATTTTTAGATGACCAGGCTTCAAGTTGCCATCTTGAGATGCAAAGGTTATATATAAAGTTTGACTTAAGGATACTATGAAGCTCATAGGCAAAATGACTCCAAGTTTTATAGGTTCAAAGGAGCCGAAACTTATTGTAGGGAGCAACTAGCCTGGGCTTAAATTGACCATGGTTGTGATATTGAAGGCTATTATTTCATTATAAAAAATGATATCTCCATTCTCATATTGCTTCTTCAGGATGCTTCACCTTTGTTAACCTGATGAGATTTGTCTCAAGTAGATTATCTAGCATCCTAGATATGTCTGAGTTGAGGAATAGATACACTTTTTCTTGTCGCTTTTAAAAAGTAGCTGGTGTTGCACGATCATTCCTCTTAACTCTATTTAGTGCCTTTAAAGCAGCAGAGTTAACTACTAAAGACTACTTTCCCTTGACCTTTAGAGTGCCTTTTACGAATCTACAACCTTCAAGCACATTTCTCTTAGGCTATTGCATAGGTAATAATGAGCCTTTAGCTGTCGTAATGCTAAGTTCCATGTTGTCTGCTCGAGTAGTCAATTCTTCAAAAGACTTTAGTTTAATGCCTTATAAAATATAGTGTAGTCCCCAATGCATCCCTTGAATACATATGTCTAACGTATAAGTTTCGGTGTGCTGATCTCTATAATTAAGGCTAAGGTTTCTCCACTGATAAATGTAGTCGATGATAAGCTCTTCATTCCACTTATGTGCATTCGTGAGTTCAATCATACTAACCACATGATGACTGTTATAGAAGCGGTTAAAAAACTCAAGTTCCAATTACTCCCAACTATTGATCGAGCCAGACTCTAAGTCAGTGTACTAGTCAAAGACATTACCTTTCAGGGAATGAATCAACTGTTTTATTATGAGATCACTATCAGTTCTGGCATTGTTGCAAGTCTCCACAAAGTGAGCTATATGTTGCCCAGGATTCCCTTTTCCATTGAATTGTACTTTGGTGGTTGATAGCTCAAAGGCATCCTTAGCAGGTCAATTTTTTGGGTGTACGGCTTCAAATAAGAATACGAGGGTTGAACTAAGCTTTCTACTTAGTTCGTGATGGCTTCCTTGATAAGTTCTTTAAATTGATTTATGGTGAATATGTCATCAATAATACCGTGTATATTTCTTGCAGCTCTAATTGTAGAATCCTCAATGACGTCTAATTGATCTACTTGAAAAGCCTTGGTAGTCGAGGTTTTACCTCCTTCGTTCATGCTCTTATGTTTGTTCATCAACTTTGTTATCTCGTGGTCTTTTATCTTGAGTGAAGTCGAAAGCTCCTCAATAAGTTTTGTCAAGTTAGCCACTTGATCCTCTAAGGATGTAGTCCTGGTCGTCATCACTGACATGGTGCTAAAACCCAAAGCCTTACTTGGTGATTGACATGGAAACATTTCCATGGGTGAATTGTTGAAGTCACCTTAAGTGCTAAAGAAAATTCCACATGCCCCACTTGAATTTTGTAGTGGAGTTACTTGTGGTTTCAACTTTAGAGTGAGCTCTTGTTCCCCTCTTGCATCCAAAGTTGATGTCAGCTTGAGAGTCGGCTTAGTTTGTGCATACAACTTAGTGATGGATTTTGTTTCCAATGACAGGGTTGAAGAATCTTTAATGGTATGTTGGCAACTTGAATCAAAAGCCTTATTGCTTTTGGAAACAACAATGGTGATCGTGTTGCTCCTAGATGCCATTGAGAGTTCGTTGAAAATTCTTTCTTGATGAGATGAGATGAGAGGTAGAGATGTCCCCAACAAGTCACTTGAAATTTATAGACACAATTTTAAGTGCTTGAAATTAAACAAGCACATGTATACAAATATATGATTTTATTAAATATATATGATCGGGTGCAATCTCTATCTAAAATATTCTTTCAAAAGAATAAGACAATCATTTGTTTCTTCCCTTGGATTTGATATATAATGACTTGATTTATTTATGAAATCAAGCCAAGATTGGTGCTTTGCTTTGCATGAACTTGAATTTAGGCATGTATTCTGAAGCGAGATTTGATTATGTGATATTTTGAAGAATACCTTTGATTTGTATTCAAAGTGTTGTTGAAGAACTCTTATGGAGCATATAGGCTTAATCTAAAAAAGCTTCATTCTTTGTAGACTTAATGAGACTTAATGCGTAGATGAAGAAGGCTTAAGAACTTTTGAGAGAGTTTCCTTACTTGAAGAAAGAACTTCCTTGCTTAAAAAGCTTGCCTTGAAGAAAATTTGTATCTCCAATAATTCTTTTTCTATTTTTCTAAGGTAAGAAACTCTATTTATAGAGGTTTATAGGGGCTCTCATGTTCTTTTTTCAATGTCACATGACATTATTTTATTTGTTAATTTTTATTGATGAGATCTTGCATTTATGATAAGATTTCTTGAATATCTCATCTCATGTATCAACTTTTCATTGGTCAAAAAATATATGAAGGTTCATTTATTTTTCATGTAATAACACATGGTAAAATTTAATTAATAGAAAATTTTGGTTCTACAATATGCAAATAAAAGATGCCATCCAGCAATCAAGCAACCAAAAAGGAGATTTGGAAAGTAAACAAAAGGAAGAGAAGATTCTTGGGACAAAAAACAAAAACAGGAGCAAAATTGCTCAAAAATATGTACAATCCCTCAATTAAAAAAAAATTACAGCCCCAACCTGACCCATCTACACTCGCCCGCAAGGTAATTTATAATTTATAATTCCAATCCTTTCCTATTTTATTTTTATTTCTATGTTTTATCATTTATTTCTTCAATTAACCTATACCGTGGCAAACCCAATAATTTTGACATTTAATATCTCTTATGTTGAAGATCTGTGTTTTGAATAATGGTTAAGACCTTGGAGTACTCATCGTAACTATTATGTTTTTCTTCGTTTCTTTTTGCTGCTCGGGTTGGCTAGCTTCTGGGTCTGGGAGAAAAGAAGAAAACCAACTTGGCTGATATAGCTGTGACCCTAAGGACATTAGGTCGGATAAGATGCAAAAGATAGTTGATGAAATGGTTAAGTGTTCGTGGCTCCTTGTGTTGGTCTTGCCACTCCTCAGATTGGAATCCCTTTAAGGGTTGGTTTTTCTCTGTTTATTTTTGTAATAAATTTCGGTGATTGTTAAAGTTTGTAGTTTATATCGTAATAGAAAACTCATTGACAAGTGATTTAAATTTTTTTAATGTAAAAAAATAAAAATATGCAAGCAATACCGGCGTTTTTAAAGGAATAAAAAATCTATGACTAAGGTCATTCACTTATTATGTTTAATAATATCGATTGATTTAATAATATAATTAAAAAATATCAACAGTAAATAAAACAAAAAATAACAATAAGTAACTACAAAAAATAAATTGACAATATCATTCTCACGAAAAAAATAAAGCAAAGCTCATTGAAGACTCATCATCGTCGTTTTGTTATGGACAATGCCCCATCACCCAAAAAAACTCGTCAAAACAATTCTAATGCTATTATGAAAATCTGCACATAGACAATAAAAGATGTCGCATTGGCCATCAGAGCAAAAGAAAAAAAATAGAGTCAAATTTTTAATTAAATAAATGTTAAAGTATAAAATTAGAAAAACATAAATTTAAAAAAAAAAGAAAAAAAACAAGCAAATCTCTTAAACTTGAGTAATCATCTAAATTCGCAAACCGTGAAATTCTATACTCTAATTCAATCAAGAAACTTAATTCGCAATCAATTTAATGTTGAAGAATGAAATCATAAAAAAAATCAGTATTTCATATTTACCAAAACAAAAAAAAATCAAAAGAGTTAGGATCAAATCTAATAAAAAACAATTGGAGGATGAAATCGTAAAGAATATTAGATATTATCCTAAATAAAACAAATAGCAAAAAGAATAGAGATTGAATCTGACAACTAGAAAAATTTCAAGAATATAAAATTAAAAAAATCTAATTTTCTAAATAACTTCAAATAAAATAAATAATAAAAAAATAAGAATCAAACAAAAAAAATTAAAATACCATTATGAAAAATTGAAGAACTAAGTGCAAAAATCAAGAAAAAAATGAAAAAACAATCATGAACACCATATAAAAACTCATTATCCACATGAGCCTTCTAAGAACACCTTGAAAAAAATATAAAAATATTGAATTATTCCGGATAACTATACCAATTGTTTTTGTTAATAACAATAAAATCATCATTTTAATGTCAACAGTACAAATAAGTCTACAGACATTGATAAACACCATACTTCCTTTTTTATTTTTTTTGTTTTTGTTTTATTTAATTGTCTCCGTTTTCCCTTCATTTTCGATAACTCATTAGGCGCCCCGTAGCATAGCGTGGCCAAATAGCTAGTTTATGGGATAAATAAAACAGCAAAAAGCTGAATTTCTGAACCATTGCCAGTTATTAATTAGTAGTTATGGTCCCTTCTATTCATGTTTTTGTACCTTTGAAAATAATTAGTGTCGGGGAAAAATATTTAATTCATAAAATAACTTTTATAGAGAACTGATAGTATTTTTATAACTTATTTCTCAAAACAAATTAATTTTATTTTATTTTTTAATATTAAATTTATTATAAATTAAATTTTATAATTTATTTTTATTTTTTTATTATAAGATAATCGTAGTATCATGATTTAAATCTCGAGTTTGGTAGGATAAATCAAATACTTATTTATCCTTTCTTTTTATTAACAAAAACTTTCTCGCAAGCATTGTTTACTGTAATAGTGTTGTGTTTTTTTTAATTTTATCTTTTAATATTAGGTTTTAAAAAATTAAAATTTATAATTTATTTTGATATAATCTATATGTGATTATCTCAGTCTCATGACTCAGGTTCCATGTTTGATTGGTTAACTTAAGTTGACTCAATTTTTTTATCTATTTCTTTTAATTAAATCTTGTTTTTCAATATTATCCTTTAATATTGGATTGATTGATATTTGAAATTTATAATTTGTTTCAATTTACTTCTTATAAGGTTATTTTGATCTCGTGACCCGAGTCATGAGTTTAGTGGGTTAACCCGGGTTGACTGGGTTGTTTTTTAAGTCCTTTAATTTTCATTTAATTTTTCTTCAATTTCATCTTTCAACATCGAGTTGGTTAAAAAAGTGGTATAACTAGTTTGTTTTAATTTTCTTTCTATAGAGTATCTCAGTCTCATGACTTGATTGTGGATTTAGCAGATTAACCAAGATTAACTTGGTTCGTTTTTTTGTCCTTTCATTTTAGTTGATTTTTTTTTCTAATTTTTCATCCTTAAACATTGGGTTGATTGGGAGTTGAGCTTCATAATTTGTCTTAATATACTTTCTATGAGGTTATTCTAATTTCTTAACTCGAAACGTGAGTTTAATAGTTAAACCCAGGTTGACTTAGGTTCTTTTTTTTGTGTACTTTTTTCATTGAATTTTTTTTTTCAATTTCATCTTTAAACATTGAATTGATTAGGAATTATCCTTTATATTTTATTTTGATTTGCTTTCTATAATGTTGTTTTGATCTCATGACTCGAGTAATGAGTTTGGTAGATTAATCCAAGTTGTTTTTTTAGGTCCTATTTTTTAATTAAGTTTTTTTAATGTCATATTTCAACAATGGATTGATAAAAAATTGATTTGTTTTGATTTTTTTATATAGAGTTATCATAGTCTCATGATCTAAGTTCTGAATTTGATAAGGTAACTCATAGTTACTAGAATCACTCAAATATGTTGTTGTCTCAATATTAGAAAAGAAAGAGAGAAGTCGTCTTGATTTTTTTAGTCAAACTATATGTTTACTCATCGTCTGGGTTTTCTTTGGATCCACCAAGTCAACAAGATTTCATCAACTCAACCCTTATGGTTTAAAATATTTTTCTATTAGAAAACATGTTAGCAACGTTTAGATATCTTTTTATGTTCAATAAAAATTTAATCCACTCTGCAATATAATATGGGCCAATAATAAGTAAATATATTGTATCTTTTTAGTTTTGAACAATTTTAATAGATGCTTTGTCACACAATTTTTTTTGTGGTGGAATTGTTAAGGAACAATGATATAGCTAATTAGTAATCTGTGAATCAGAGGGTGAGCTACGCATGTTATAAATCAAATTTTATATAGTTATATTATAAGTACTTAATTTCATATCAAATATTACTAATTCTTTTAGATTTATATTTTAACTATTTAATTTTCATAAATTTTTCAATATTTATATAGTTGTTTTGCCTGCCCAACATGAACTCTACACAATAAATCTTTTGATTTTATTTTGACAGAAATAGTGATGGAATAAAAAAGATTATGTCAGTATTGCTAATGTGTCAATTGTTTTTATAAAAATTCTATCAGCAATTTTAAAAGGATTTTAAACTCGACAATCCTCTCTTCTCCTCAATTTCTTCTTCTTCTTTGATTTCAATTCAAACCCTAACCTTGTTTCTTTAAATTTTTAACAACCCCCCTCTAAAATCTACTCGCCCAACCTGTCAACACCAATGTAACCTCCCTCTATTGGTTTCATTTCTTGTTAAGTTTCACTTCACCAAGTATACCCACCCATTTATGTTTAAAGTTAATTTATTAAAACTTGTTTGTAGTTTTTATAATTTGCTTGTATATTTAAGTGTTTTGGTTGTTTTATAATCATAATTTTGTTGTATTAATGTATGATTTGTATTTTAGAGTTTGTTTGAGATATGAGAGAAATGGGTTTAATTTGTTACTTGATGAAATTAAAAGTGTTTTGTAACTTAGATGTGTTAGAATTGAAAAAATGATGGGTAGTTTAATGGATAACAATTATTTTGTGTCAATTTTGTTGACATTTAAACCACACATTTATCTTTTTATATATTTTGATGATAACAATAAAATAAAATTAGACTAATAATATGTTTGGTTGAAAATAAGTGTTAAACAAGTTTTATATAAAGATCATATTAATAAGCATACAGGATTTCATAAAGATATCAATAAAAAAAAAATCTAAGGAAGCAAAGTGAAGACTTAGAATTTAAGTATTCATTTTAGTGCTTTATGTAAATTTGTATATCTTATCTTGATAGCACAATTAAAATGAATGCATATATTTAAAAGGATTGATTAAAACCTAATAAATAGTTTTAAGAATTCACTTATGTTAAAATTGATAAAAAAAAAATTGTACATGAATCGATTGACTGTTTGGTAATACCAAAGGAATCGTTCAACCACTTATTCATCAATGATAAACACTTGAGATTTTTACAGGAATTGATCAACCAATTAGCTTGACTAATATGAGTCAGTTGACTATTTCAATCGTTAGTGGTTATCTAAGAGCATATATATAGCTTATCTAATTATAAAATTAGTGAGAGATTCAAAACATATATCATTTACAAGCTATAAAAATATCAATCATTGATTATACTCTAATTAGTGTTATTAAACCTTCATAATCTAGTACAAGAGTATTCAATCTCATTCTTACGACACTTAAAAACCTTCAAATCATATAAGTGCTATCTTGTGAGATATAAAGACACTAGATCTTTTAGTTGTATTATCCACTCTATTAAGAGAGTTAATTGCAATTGAGGACTTGATTGAACAAATCATAAATTAAGAACTGATTTGGACTCTAACACGTTTTTTGCGTCATTTCCTTTTAAATGAAACGACACATTTTGGGTAAAACCGCGTCGTTTCATCCACTATCTCAAAAAAAAAAAAAGAGAAAAGCCCCAAACAGCACCGTTTTGAACGGCACTGTGGATCTTCTTCTTCCCCTGGACGCGCGAGGCAGGGGAAGAAGAAGAATTTTCTCCCCTGCTTTTCTCCTCTCCCTCTTTCTCCGAAAACATCAAAAAGACGCTAGCAAAGACCATCCACTTGTCTAATTTCTAACCTGTGGCCTACCACGAGGGGAAAAACAGAGGGGATGTGCCCCTCAGATGGTCTTGGGGCAGTTGCATAATGGCCGCCCTTGCCACCCTACCCCTATGCCATGACTGGACAGGGGTAGTAGGCCTCTCTCCCCATGTTTTTTTCCTATAAATACAGAGGAGGAGAGAGTTGAAAAGGGAGAGAAGAGAAAGAAAAGAAAAAAACTGAGACGAAGAAAAGAAGGAAAACAGAGAGAGAGAGAGAGAGAGAGAGAGAGAGAGAAACAGGGGAAGAAACATGAATCGAAATAAAGAAAAAAAAAAGAAGGGGAACCCCCGGCCGCTTCAGTTTTGCCACCAACAGCTGCGTTCTGCCACCTCCACCACCACCAGCAGCATCGCGAGCAACTGCAGGCCAGCCTCCTTCCCTTCTTCTTTTCTTCTTTTTCTTCTTCATCGGGTGCTTCATTGTTCACGTTGCATGTGAATAATAGAGAGATCCTTCACTATTTAATAGGTCGTTGATTAGTACTTAAAAGTGCATTCTCATTAAGGCTTTATATCATCATATTCCACTAAAGTATCATTAAATTCCCTAACTAAAGCATATTTTATAATAACAGGTCTAGTAATATAATATATCTTTAATTTATGGTAAATGCTTGTTTTGAATGCAGGTATGTCTCACAATTCAAAGGATTGATTAATGTGATTAACTATTGAAATTAAGAAGACAAAGAAAGGGCTAATAGAAGAGATGTTAGTTCAAACTGGAACACCATTCGGTTATTGGATCATAACTGAAGTTGTGACCTTGGATTTAGGTCTTTTTTATATGGATGGAAAGTTAAGACATAAACCTAAAACTTTCATGAGGAGTCCAAGAATCAATTCTGTCGTTTTCAAGTTCAAATCTTAGCAACAACAGAGAAGTCAGAATCTGTCCTGCAGCTCAAACATTGTTCAGTGTTCAGCTCATATCTTGAGTTCTAGAAGTCCAAATGAGCTCTGGTTTTTTTTTTTTTGGAAAGCTGAGACAATTGCCCACAACTTTCATAAGTACAATAAGCTCTAATTTTGATGTTAGCAATGACGTTTTGGCCAGCCAGCAATATCAATAACCAGCCAACAATGTCAATAACCAGCAGCCAACAATATCAAAAACCAGCCACCAACTAAATAGTTTATCAACCAATCAATAGTTTCAAATTTTAACCTATAAAAGGAGGCATTTGCCATGTATTTAGTCATCTTATTTTTCAGATCAAAATCATCTTCTTGCTTTCTCTCTTTGTAATGTTCAAGTTTTCTTTCATGCTATATTAATCTCTTGTTTATGCCTTTTCATTTCCTTTCCTATACTTAGTTAACTTACATCATGTTTATGTTCTTATATTGTTTATTTCTGTTTTTCTTCTTCATTACGTTTAGCTAAGTTAATTATGTCGAGGTGAAAAGGTTTCACTAATGGTGTTAGAATAGGTATAATATAAACTCAACATGGACTTTAATGTTTATATCCAAGAAAGATTGTTATTAACATGTTTATCTTTTTATCTTACAAATTCTTAATACCTTGCTTGTTAAATGGTTAATTTAGATTTGTGTTGTATAACACTTGGTACATCAAATGTTTGATCCGTCATAGTCTTCAGTTGACATCGTTATTATGATAGGAACTTGATTTGTTGTCAGCATAAGCTAGCAACATGAATGCCTGATGATATTTATAAGTATGGTGTTACTTAGATAAGATGATTAATATGATCATGTTAATACTTTATAATGAGCCATTAACAATAAATCATCCGATTGGAACCTCCTTTGTGTGTGGTTTCCAGTTGAGTAATAAAAAGAGTTTATATCTTACTCATTTCTAATACTATTAGTGGATCCTCTAACCTTGACATATGTTTTACCATTGTTTAATCCTTACATCAATATTACATCTCAAAGTTCTCTTCAACATCAATATCATTTTATTATTTGTAATTTATATAATTCACTTCTCTGTGGTTCGACCTCGGTCTTGCCAAGTTATTTATTACTTCGAAACTCTTGCACTTAGGATAAGACATCAATTCAATAATCGTTTCAAGTTTTTGGCGTTGTTGCTGGGGAGGTAAGTATTATATAAATTATATATTTATTTTCTTTTCTTTTGTTTTTACTTTTATTTGTTTTTCTAATTTTTTTTTCTTTTTCTTTTCTTTTCTTTTGCACTTACATGAGAGTTTGGACATGTACATTAAGTGTTAGACTTTCTAGAAAATCCTCATTTTCTTCAGAAAACATGGCTGAAAAAGATAACCAATCAATTCATAATGAGAATAATGAGAATAATCATGTGAGAACACTTAGAGATCATATGAATCCAACAAGAACAAGTGCACCATCATGTATAATTTTTCCTCCAGATGCATCTCATTTTAATTTTAAGCCAGGTATTATTCAACTTTTACCCACTTTTCATGGCTTAGAATTAGAAAATCCATACTTGCATTTAAGAGAATTTGAAGAAGTTTGTAACATCTATAATGACTTAAATTGTAGCATGAACACCATCAGATTAAAGCTTTTTCCTTTTTCATTAAAAGATAAAGTTAAAACATGGCAATAAAATATTAGGTCGGGATCCATTCATGCTTGGGATGAAATGCAACAATAATTTTTAAAAAAGTTTTTTCCGTCTCACAGAACAAACTCTTTCAAAAGATAAATCACCACTTTCTCTCAAAAACTAGGAGAAACATTTTACAAGTGTTGGGATAGATATAAAGACTTGCTTAATACATGTCTTCATTATGGTTTTGAAACATGGAGATTGGTTTCACAATTTTATGAAGGTTAACACCTAAAGATAGGCAAATGATGGAGTTGATGTGCAATGGAACTTTTGAAGATAAAGACCCTGATGAAGCAATGGAGTACCTAGACTTGCTAGCTGAAAATGCTCAAAATTAGGATACCACAGGTACTTGTGAGGCACCAGGTAAAACTCAACCTCATACATCTAGTGGAGGCATGTACAACCTTAGGGAAGATCATGACCTCCAAGCCAAATTTGCATCTTTAGCTAGAAAAGTTGAGGCACTAGAATTAAAAAAGAGTGATCAATTAAAATCTGTTCAAGAAATTATGTGTTAAATTTGTGAAACTAATGAACACTCAACCAATGATTGTCCAACTTTACCTTCTTTTAAGGAATGTCTCCATGAATAAGCCAATGTTTTAAATACTTTCCAAAGGCCAAGTCATAACCCATACTCGCAAATGTACAACCCTGGTTAGAGAAATCACTCAAATTTTCGTTGGAAGAGTGGTAACAATAATGCACAAACTTCACAGCCACCATTTCAAGCACACCATAATTTTCAAAATTCTTGAACCTTGTGAGAAAAATGATAAGTCAATTTCTAAGGATAAGGAAGGGGTTAAACCTGAACATTTTTTGAAAGAATTGTGACTTTCCCGCATATTTTTCCACTAAATTTTTCTTAATATTGGTTTGTATATTTATACCATAAAAATACAAATCCGGTATTAAAATACCCAGTTTTCGTAAAAAAAATTTGTTTTTGTTTTCATGCATACGGTCAAGTCTCTCAAAGCTAAAAAATCATGTTGTATTTTCATACGACAAAGAAAACTTCAAAAAAAATATGTTTTAGCATGCATTTTAGCTTTAATAACCAGTTTATTAAAGTCACAAGAACTTTGCCAATATTTCAAAAAATCCAAAAAAAATATTTTGTTTTGTTTTAGTATCAGGGATTATGAATTTGACATAAAATATATTCCCTATATTATAAAGATAGTTCTTTTGTTGACCTTAAGACGATTAAGTTTTACCCGACATGATAAGGATCTCCTTACCGAAAAGAACTTTTCTTAAACCGTAGACAAACCAATAATTAAAAATACGATAAAATCTTAGCATATATCAGACAATTAAATAATACAGCTTACCCTAGATAGGGCATAGTTGGGGTGCTAATACCTGTCATAACTCATTTTTGGGTTATTCCCCAAATTCACCTTTTCTTTTCCAAAAAAATCAAAAAAAATATTCGAGCTAAAAATAAAAAAAATCCAAAAAATAATAGCAGTGAGAAAAGGATGTTGGATCGCCCTGAAAATGACTAGAATTTGGTTAAGGAGGTTCAAAAATACAAAGATTGAAATTTGACAGTATTTTGTTGACTGATGAGAGCCTTGTTGACAAAGAAAATTCAATTTTGAGGAATAAAAGTCCAAAATCAGATGTTTATCAACTCATTTAAATTTTATTGAAGGTTTCATTGAATTTATGGAGGGTTTGATTGCAAGAAACATTGATTTTTAAGTCAATTTGGGCTTTAATTGAAAGAAATTAAAATTTTAGGGTAAAAACAATTCATCATTTCTTGATATGGTGAGTCTGTTATCTTTTTCTTTTTTTTCTTTACAAAAATTATTATCTACAATCTCTTATGAGATTGTTTGTCGTAAGCATTGTAAAGAAGGGGCAACTGTCATAACTCATTTTTGGGTTATTCTCCAAATTCACTTTTTCTGTTTCAAAAAAATCAAAAAAATATTCGAGCTAAATAAAAAAAATCCAAAAAATAATAGCAGTGAGAAGAGGATGCTGGAGCACCTTGAAAATGGCTAGAATTTGGTTAATGAGGTTCAAAAATACAAAGATTAAAATTTCACAATATTTTGTTGATTGATGAGAGCTCTGTTGACAAAGAAAATTCAATTTTGAGGAATAAAAGTCCAAAATCAGATGTTTATAGACTCAATTAAATTTTATTGAAGGTTTAATTGAATTTATGGAGAGTTTGATTGTAAGAAAAATTGATTTTTAAGTCAATTTGGGTTTTAATTAGGAGAAATTAAAGTTCTGGGGTTAAATTATAATTTTTGAGAGTTGATTTGGTTAAATTAGGGGTTTAATTACATAAATATTGAAGTTCATTGACCGAATCAAGGGTCAAATTGAAGAAATTGAACATTTATTGCCTAATTGAGGGTCTAATTGCATATATTTAAGACCAGTCCCCGTACCAAAATACTAGGTGGCAACTCCCATTCCATTTTCGACTAATAAAAGACAAGAATTCCTTGTCTGCCCCTATTTGCTAGATAGACATGATACATATGAGAGTGAACGATCGCTGCGATGCCGCACACGTGCGACAGTGATAACAAAATCACTCTTATAAATCTTTGAGAGTTAGGTAAAAAATCTTGGTATTTGTAAGGTAATTTTACCAAGGAAAAATCTTGAAGAATATATATCTTCAAGCAGGAAAAATCTTAAAGATGACATATTTTCAAGTGGAAAAATCTTAGTGTGGATTCATCAATTGGTGAAAAATCTTGAAGGTGGAATATCTTCAAGAGGCAAAAATCTTAGTGTGGATTTATCAAGTGGTGTAAAAATCTTAGTGTGGATTCATCAAGTGGCTATTGTACTCTTGAGCTTAAACTAGTGAATGAATATAATACTCAAGTATGGTTTGATGTTTGAGGTGTGGATGTAAGCTTGTCAAATCACGTTAAAAATAAATTTGCAAATTCTCTCCTATATCTCTTTACTTTAAGCACTTTAATTATATTGTTGGTTATTTTACTTATTTGAATTAATTTATTTGTTAATATTAGTTATGCATCTAATTCACCCCCCCCCCTCTTAATCCCAGAACAATAAATTTTCTAGTTAAGGTAGAAATTTGGGAAATTTTGATTTTATGTGGGATTGATAATGATTAAAGGTATTAATTTAGGTTGAATAAATTTAAATTGAAGAAATGATGGATAACTAATAACAATTAGGGTATTAATTGATGTTATTATTTATTGATGATAGTATGATAAGAAGGTTTGTGATGATTATGATAGAGATAATGATGATGATGATGATAATTGTAATGATAACATTTGTAATAGTAGTAATAATATCAGTTTTAGTGATGATGATTTGATGATATTAGCAATGGTTATGATGTGACAACTAGTGGTGGCGGCAATGACTAGAGGCAGTGGCGGTGAGATAGTGATTATTAATTGATGGTGGAGATGTAGGAAAGTTATTATGATAAAATAAAGATTATATTGATAAAAGATAATGGTTTGGGGGTGAATCGATGGTGGTTGTTGTTGTGATAGTAATATTGGTGCTATTAGTGATAGTTGAAGTGGTTAAGTGATGATATATTATGAGTTAGTAGGTTAATTTTGATTAGTTTTTAATAAATAATTGAATTTGTATATGACAATATGTTTTAATTTTTTTTTTAAATTGAGTTCATTGTTTACTTGATAGAGTCCATTTCAAGTAAATGGATAGTAAAATAGATGGATAACCTCTTTATGTAATCTTGTCGTCTCATGATGTAATTTGTTTTATTAAGTTATTTTAATGTATTGTTCAATTCTTTAAAAAAAAATGTTTGTGTATGAAATTCTTTTTGTATCATTGTTATGCACTATTTATATAAATTTGCTACTGATTTAATTGTGAAAATTCATAGATCTTTATCTAGATGAAAAATCCCTCTTAGATCTTAAATCTTTGTTGGGTTTTTAATTTTTAAAAATATTTTTTTTGTGATTATAGGTTTATTGTAAACAATTATTGGGGCATCGAAACGAAAAAAAAGAAAAAAGAAAAACTTAAAACATGGAAGAAAATGGCAATGAATATTCTCTCTCCAATAAAAATGCCGATGAAAAATCTCACCTCAATACTGTAGGATGTCTCATGGACATGATGTTACACTGAGACAACTCATCCACACCACCGCCATTGATAGTGCCCCCAAGAAAAGATAAGAGATACACATGTTTCATATACCAAGCTGCGAGAACAGAAAGGACATGTCTAGCTCTTAGTTAATGCTCGAACATTATCAAGGGAAAAAGAAAACTAGTTTATATATATGTGTTTTTACACAGTAGTACATGCATGCATGAACATAGAAAGATTCCGACGAAAGTGCACCTGTCATTCTGAGTCATTCAATGTTATGGGCAAAATCTTGGCGTGGGCTCACCATATCCTCTCAATGAGATTCAAAACATTAATTATTTATTACGAAAATGACAACTTTGATGTTGATTCCAAATTTGTCTTTGCATCAAAATCCTGGCTGTAGAAACAGATAATTTAAACAAACTCGTTGGCTGGAGAGCAAGTAGAGCTTGATCAGGCGAATTTCAATTCGTCAACGAATACAAATATTTAAGAATATCAAGAACTTCCCTTTTATGGCCAATTATCATGTATAAACAATTGAACTTTGGATAATTATCCATTGTTATGTGCATATATATATATATATATATATCTTAAAGATAAGTGGCGTGGGGCTTTCTGATGAATGAGTCACTTGACTACATTCTAAGCACCTTTTGTTTATGTGTATGCGTGCCCGTGGTTGGTATCCTTTTTCTTTCTTGGTTTTGTTTGGGAGTTGGATTTTTTTTTTAGGGTTTTTTTTTTAATGTTAAGTTTTTTAAAAGTTTTTTTTATTTAAAAATATATTAAAGTAATATTTTTTTATATTAGCACTTAAAAATGAAAAAAAAATTAAAAATTCAAAAAATATATCATAATCATGTCAAAGAACCATCTTAATCTAAAAGTTTAAGCTGCTAGATAAGGTCTCAAGAATAATTTTAGTTTTATATCACTCAAGTGAAAATTCTATGAGTTTGAAACTTGTATAAATCTATATAACTTTATATTTAATTTTTATTAAATAAAATAAAAATAATAAAATTTAAACTTATAATTATTTAAACAACAAGGCTTTCATGTCATATCCATCTTAGTATATAAACTTAAAGCTAAATGATAAAAGATACTAAAATTAATTTTATAGTACTCTTTAAAAACTTGCACTGCCATGCAATTCCAAACAGTAAATGTTAAATGTTGTGTCTAAGAACTATCTCAATACAATAGTTTAAGCTGTTAGATGAGGTCCCAGGATATGATTTATATTATTATCTAGCACACTCCTTCAAGTGAAAGCCCTTTGAGCTTGAAACTTGTACAGGCCCACAATATCTTGTGCTTAATTTTTATCAAATAAATAGGAATGATAGATTCGAACTCATGACCGCTTGGTCATCAAAACTCTGATACCATGTTAAAAAACTATTTCAACTCAATAATTTAGGTTATTAAATAAAATTCTAAGATATGATGTATATTACTCTTACCAGAGCTGGAGTAATATTATTCTCTAACTATGGTTTCTGAAACTAATTGAGAGAATGGTGGTGCAGAAAGATAATAGATTAGGTGACTGCCCTTCATTTGTCCAATGTAGAGAGGGCCAGATTAGGCTGTCATGTTTACTG
Source organism: Populus nigra (assembly GCF_951802175.1). Lineage (NCBI taxonomy): Eukaryota > Viridiplantae > Streptophyta > Magnoliopsida > Malpighiales > Salicaceae > Populus > Populus nigra. The sequence continues at coordinate 13,515,206 of NC_084856.1, forward strand.
TTCTCCTGTCAAATGGCTGCTGTTTTCTCAACACAGGCTGCTGCTAATTGTTTTTAAGAGGAATATTTTGAATTCCATATGAGTCAGCGAGCTCTAAAACAGTGCATGTATTCTCGAGGCTTCATTACACTACCGACGATAACAATATCACCCATGGCCTCGAAGTCGAGAGCCTGCGCATGGTGGTCCTGTTTGCCCTCAGCTAATAAGCTATTTGAGATTTTAAAACTTAACTACATGCTATATTGTAAATGAAACTCAACAAACAACTAATCACCAGGCAAATGAAATTTCAGTCATGTACTGGACAACAATTTGAAAAGGAAAATTAAAGGGCATTTGTAAATTTAAGCTATATGTTATAAAAAAATAAATTGCTTAGGATCCATAACTACGAATTACAGAAAGTCATGAACAACTCACACAGGAGGGGACATAAACTAAACCATAGTATCCGCAAAATCTCACTCTCTCTAATTTTACTGCCTCAAAGTAAAAACAGTCCAATTTGGAATCCTATCCTTGTAGGCTTCATTATTCCTCTTATCTCCACAGTCCGATTCCCTATTATGTATATTTGTATCTGCAAAATTCATGGGGATCAGAATCAGTTTGTCACTATACATGAACTTCTCCTGGATGGTGAAGCACGCCATTCCAACTATGACTCTCTGATTTCTCATCATCTTCTGCTTCCATGCTATCTCCTCCGGAATTAGAGGCAGCTTTGGCAGAGCTACTTCCATGAAGAGGTGCTTTCGGAGAATTAGACTCTGAAATGTTATGCATTACAAGGTCCTCGCATTGATCTTGAGATTTCCACAAGTCATTTGCTGGGGTAGCTGAAGATGCCGGCACTTTGCGGAGATGAAGCCTGTATTTCTGATCACACAAAATACTCCATGTTAGTTAGTCCTACATAAAAGAAAAAAGCCTAGAAAATATGTATTCAATCAGAAACTTACTTGCAAGTGGCTTTTAACTTCATCATTGGTGAGGCCATCTACTTGCATAAGCTCTCTGATCTGTTTAGGAGTGGCAACTGTATCACATGATAACCAATTAGTTTGGGAGAAAGATAATCATAGCATGATAGAAAAGAACTTGCCAAGGAGCAGAATCCAGTATCTCTAGATACAGTTAGCAAATTTTACATGCAAGGACAAGCAATCCTAGGAATGCTATTCAACTACTCATGTTAGCAAATTTTACAAGTTGGAATTCACTTGAAATTTAAATTTTCAAGTCAATAGATCTTTTGTTTATTTCCCATATTTCACAGGCTCCGCAAGGACCACCTAAACATCAGTCTAAAAGGGCTGAGTTCCTACCAAAAATCCCTTTCTAGGGCAGCAATTTGACTTTTCCTTTAATTCCAAGTGTTAAGAAGAGACAAAAATTTCTCAAGTGTTTAACCTTGATATCCCCCAAGTTGTTGAAGGGCATCAACAAAGCACCGGTGAAGCTCCGGTGACCAGCACCTTCGCTGCTTCCTGTAAGCATGCTGTCGCTGTTGCTGTTGCTGTTGCTGTGATTTACTCTGTGTCTTCATTTGATTACCGCAACTGTTGCTCTTAGACATAAAATCGCAGGATTTAGGCACTGGGGTCATAAGAGAAAGTCCTGTAACTTGTGAAACAACCTCCTTCTCTTCCTTCTTTTTACTCCTTTCAAAACCAGAAAGTGCCTTGAAAGGCACAAAAGCCCCTCCCTTGTTTCCATGATTACCTAACTGAATTGGGTTCTCACAAGTAGACCTATCATCATCTTCTTCACCTCTCTAGATGTAGTTTAAAAAAAAAAAGCATAAAATAAAACTTATCCCCATCTTGCAAAATCCAGATAAATTTTCCATCTTTATTCCTCTAAATCAAGAAAATTTAAGTGAATTACCTGTTTTGGTTCTGATCTTGTGTCTTGATTTTTGCAATCCAAGTTGATGTTATTGTTAGTGTTCCAGAGCTGAACAGAGCTCATCCATTTCTTTTTATCATTCCCATCTTCATTAGAATCCCCCTTCAAGGGTACCAAAGCATTCAATTCTTTGCACTGCATTGCCTCTTCCTTTAATCTGATAATAGCTACAAACCCCACAAAAAGAGCAACAACAAAAAAACCAAGAAATCAAAATCCCATCTTTAAAAACCCAAAATCGGAGATATATACAAAAAAAAATAAAAAATAAAAAAACCCAAAGAAAAAAAAGCAAAAGAACATACCTTCATTCAAGAGAAGCATGCAAAGAGGGAGTTCACGTTTAAAAGCATCGATCTTTCTCCTTTCATCTTCTAATCTCTTGACATAATCATCAGGATTTGGTAACTTTTGGCTACCATCTTTAACCATTGAAACCTCTTTAAGACATTCACTTATCGCTTTCGGTACATAAACCAAACTCAAATCCAAGCTAAGCTCCATATTTTTAGCTTTGTTTCACTCAGATTCTCTCAATTTGAAGTCTCTAACATGACCAAGAAAATGAATAGCTAAAACGAGAGCCTGCCCGTGTCTTTATATAGACAAAGGGCAAATATTCAGATTCATAGACGCGAAGATTCGGTTACTCACCTACGGGTAGTCGCATAAATTTGAGTCAAATCGGTTTACTCGGTGTCATTGTACAGTAAAACTAGGCGAACTATCCTTTAGATTGATTGATGTTTCAATTACACCCTCACAATCTAGAATTTCCCAATATTTCTTATAGTTTTTATATACTATATAGTTTCAACTAGATAAACGCGCTTCGCTGCTGGATAGAATAATATTCATGGGATATTAACGTTTTAAAATGAGTAAAAAAACTAAGATTTTAGTAACTGGAAAATGTCACATGTGTTATTAGGACAATGATCCGGAAAGCAAACAAAAAAAAACTATTAATCAATTATAAAAAGATTAAGGGAAAAATCAAAAATCATAAGAATAAAGATCAAATATAAAACATCAAAACATAATAAAAAAATTGAACATGTCGAATTCCTCAATGTGTTTTTTTACATAAAAAAATCTTAGATGTAAATTGAAAAATTTATGCACGCATCTAACTAAATAAATCAATAACCATTGCGTAAAGAAATGGAAAAAAAAACATCAATAATAAACAAAAATAAAACTGAAAAAACTAAGAGACAAATATAGAACAAGATACATAAACATAAAAAAAAAATAGAGCCATAAAGTTTTTCATAAACAAACTCATTTTCAATCCAAAACATCTAGAAAACACCCTAGAAATTTTGTTAAACCAATCTACAACCTTCAAAAATGTAAAAACAAAATGACACAAAAACCAAAATCAACCTTGGATCCAAAATCTTTCCAAACTTAGATCTGTTTTTTTAAACACCTTCAAGGTTAAAAAAAACACACATGATCTTAACTCCTCTTATTATATAGAACCATTTGACACAAAAATCAACCGTTTTGGTGGTCGTAATTGTTACCGATGACCACTTTCTTTCTCTATGCTGGAATCTAGCAACTCCTTCTCTCTTCTCTTGACAAAAATTAACTGAAAAATAAAGAAAATAAAGCTCGGTTACCTAATAGCTAAAAACTATGGGGAACTAAATAATCTTTTATAAGAAGTTTTGAATCTGTCACCTAATCTATTCGTCTTTTTCACTTTAATCCTTTATTTTTCAATTCAACCCTCCTTCCTAAAACAATATGCAATTGGGTGTTAATCTGAGCTAAAACGAGCTAAATTACACAAAATAAAAGTTGGAGGATCAAAGTAAAAATTAAAAAAAATATTGTTCTAATTCACAATGTTATATGCGGAGGTGAATAGTAATGCCAAAAATCGATCTCTTTAATTGAGTATATTGTATAATTTTTTCTATTGCCACTAAATAACTAAAAAAAGAACCTCACCATTTTTAAAACTTTTATTTTATTTAATATTATTTTCTCTCCTTTTTATCACTTAAATTCCCATGATGCAAGTTATAACACGATAATTTTTTACTACCTGAAGAAATAGAAAGTTCCAATAATAATGTGACATTTTCCTAAATATTTTTATTCCAATAATCTCCGTTCACCTAGTAAATAGGCAACTCATTATTGACTAAGTTTCTAATTAATATCATATTATCATATTTATTTGACAAGCTTTTCATATTATTTTTTAGAATAAACAAGTGTTATCATAAAAATCATCCATCAGGCAATTAAGGAGATGATAACAAGAATTATACTTAATTACTCCGTTCATATTTTTTCACCTAGCTTGATGAGCCTCTTAATCATTTTGTAAAAGTTTCTTTTTTTACACATAATGGTTTTACAACCTGATGGTAAATCTGCTAACTTCCAGGTTAATTTTATTAAAAATTAACGAGCTCTCTCGTGTCATGATCCCATCTCTTATCCTCCAGTTTCTTCTCCCTTTGCCTATGCTTCGACATGGATATATATCTCGCTTTCTAAGGAGAACTTCAAAACCGATTTACTTCTTAGGGTTCATAAGGAACTTCTTGGAGATTAAAAGGGCATTGTTCAAACATTTTAAGCTATAATTAAGAACACAGGTGGGACGATGATCAATCCACAGGGACAGAAATGGAGTTAATTTACCCAGAAGAGAGTAGTGAGCTGGTACGAGTTTGGTGATTTATGGAGTTGAGAATCTTCAAACGCGGCGCATTGTGGTAAATTAAAGAAATTTATTAGCATATAAAAAGGAATTATGATCTTGATAAGATGCGTGCTCTTGAAGATTTGTGTTGTTAGGTGAGGTTGAGGTATTTGGATAAACAAGGGAATAAAGGTTGCTTTTGCAGGTACGAAACTTTTTTATATTTCGTGTTTCCAATAGTGTTCTTTTACCAAAAACACGAAGACTTTTTTTTTCTTTCAATTAGTTAATTATATTTTTTATACGTGAATTTATAAGATTAGCATTGTACGTATCACCTCTTGTGTGGTTAATATATATATATATATATATATATATATATATAATATATATATATATATATACACACTTATTTATTTTTATTCTCATGGCCACTCTTTAAATATTTTTTTCAATGTTTTTTCTACGTGACCAATATTTTATCAAACGCTAGGGTTTGTATATTTCTCTTCTTAAAAAAATTCGATACAGCAATCAAATTTTTATTTTATTTTTGGGTATATGGGTTTTTTGTATTAAGAGAAGAAACTCGACAATCTTATTTTTTATAATTTTTGAGAACCAATCAACGGTTTCTAAATCCTGAAAAATAAAATCTTATTCTTAGAAAATGAAAACCGCAAGTAATATGCTCCATTCATCAAGTCTTTTATTTCTCATAAAACATAAAAAGCTTGAATTTACTTTACCAACCCACCACCATCCATAACCTCCATGAAAACGTCAAAAGGCGTTGAAAGGCAAGATTGTAAAAATTCACCTCATCCAAGAGCACAATGGAATTAACCACGTTGTCGAAATTGCTGGTCTCATATCTCCTCATCCAAAAAAAACACAAAGAATCTATACATCCTTATTTGGCCACGCTGTCAAAATCTCGTCGGTGTCAAAATCTCGTGAAAATTGGTGATCTCATCCTAATTAATAGTAGGATTAGTAATGGCCATTCAAATTCCAAACAGGGAATAGTGGCATCAGAGTAATAAAGAAGAGAGAGAAAATCACAACAACTAAGTTATGTTAGTCATGTGAAAGATTCTTTCGGCAAAGCATCTTTATCTTCATTATTCATCAACATGGCAGTCGTGGCCGTAATTTGTTTCTGTACAATCTCCGAGACAAGAATCTCTCGGGAAGAAAACAAGACTCGGTTGTGACCACCAACCAGGCACTAACACGTTGCAGTGAACTTTTGACGTGCGGTGACACTCTTCTGCCTGTCACCACTTGCCGGAGGAGAGAATAGTTTCTTCCATGAGTGCCACAAGAAACATTAAAAAAACAAGGCATTGATTTCTGATTCCTCTGTTATTAGATTCTCTCGCTGCTGCAGCCGACACGTGTCTTGAGAGCATCCAGTTTTCAACAATGTGAAATAGAAGAGGAAGCTGGAGGATTTGCTGTGCTTTGGACTTAGCAGCTGCTCTTTTATCTTCCCTGGCGATAAGATTCTCTAATGGAGATTTTGATGGTTCTGGTTTTTCTTTTTTTCTTTTCTCTAAGGACGTTGAGGTAGATGCCTTTCCATGGAAGACGACAAGCATTTGCAACCACCGGCTGTGTTCCCTTTTGGCATCGTCAATGACTTTTATTATGCAAGTACGGCGATGAGGGGATAATAAATCATGAAGGAATATTTAAAAATAATAATAAGAACAATGATATATCTTAATAACAGAGTACAAATCCATTTCAACTTTTGTTATTCCAAGTTAATTTGCAAAGGAATTTCACGATTTCAGGCTACTCTTGAAGTATATATGAGATTCTTAACAATGGTATCTTGGAAAATGTCATACGGTTAGATTTTCATATCCATATATTCCCCACACTACTTTAGTTTGATCCTTGAAAATTACTGTTCCTTGAGTTTGCTTGTTTTTGTATTTGAAAATTGTTTTTGAAAAATAATAAGATTATTTTATTTTATTTTATTTTAAATTAATTTTTTTAGTGTTTTCAAATTATTTTAATGTGTCGATGTTAAAAATAAATTTTATAAAATAAAAAATATATTATCTCAATAAAAACACTTTAAAAAATAAATATTGTTCAAATTAAAGTGGTCCTTCTTCGTTCTCATAGAATTCAAATGAACAAAACAACTCCGTTTTATGTTATTTTAAATGATATTTTACTCTTATTCAAAATAAGTGAAAATCTTTTTATTATTATTAACATGGGTATTCGGATCAATTTGCGCGCACTTTGGTTAATCCCACAAACCCTGAAGTTAACGACTATGTAAGTCTCCAGTTGTTTTGAGGTTTATGGAACTCCAACTAATGGCTTTTAAAAAACAAATCTAGAACCTGATCAGTTAACCCATACCTCTCGAGGTTAAATAAGTGAAAATTTATTATAATAAACAGTGCCTTTCACCTAGGAGACCAGAGAAGAGATCGACACATCCACAAGACAAAATGGAAAAACAGGAATATTTATCTGCTGGTAATTAAATCATTGTTTACACGATGAATATATATATTATCACAATAAATGGAACTTTAATCCACCAAAAAGGGCCATAATTTATGTGCATGGTAGCACCTCAATTCTTTCAGGAGAGCTCATGTTACTAGCGATCCGGAGAAGTTTTGAAACAAGGGGCAGGAACTCCCTAATAAAACGAAACACCGTTCTTGGCTAAGAAAGACAGCACGATGAAGTCTCAATTCTCCAGGGCCCCGCCCCAATCAGACCAAAGGAACGCAGCTGTACTGATATACTTGAGCTTGTGATAATGTGTTGATTTATTATAATTAAATATGAATTACATAAATAACCTAATAGAAATATTTATATATTAATGGATAAGTTTAGATCTAATAAAAAGTTTGATCACGCCAAATATATTTAAAAAACTATAATATTTTATTCAATCGTTGGATCGTGCTAAAGTTTTTATAAGAGTTTCTAAAGATTGTTTCTTTTAAAGTAACATGAGCTTGTTATTCTGACCATCAAATCTTTAAATTTTAAAAAACTCGCTCAAAACCTGATTTTGATAGTTTTTTTTGTGACTTTTCTTTTTATTTTCATATTTCATGTTATTTTTGTATTTCATGTTTTTTTTTAATTTTTGATTTTTAGTCAAGGTAGAGTTTCTAATCTATATAAGAATTTCTAAATCTTATAAAGAAATAAATTTTATCATTGTTATTTAAAAAAAAAAAAAAAACCTGCAAACTTAAAGTTAACATTGAGAATTCTTTTCATTCATTAAAATTCTCATATTCTTTCTTTTTCTTTGTTTTGCTGTCTTCCTGCATCATGTACCTACTAGACTACAATGCTCGCTGAACTCTGCCAAGTGCCACCCACCTCCAAAAAAAAAAAAACAGCAAGAAATCCACAACTAAGTGCAGAAAAATTGAAAATGTCATTGTTATGGCGCCTATACACAAGCAAATACATTTGAGGCAAATACTTTTGAATCACTGAAACCGAAAATTCGCAAGCAAAAACCCAGCTTCTGTCACTGGCTTTTAACCACGAGCAATTCACTGTTAGGCCTTCACAAAATGAGCAGATAAAAGTTTTGGAACAGTGAAGCCTGTGAAGGAGTCAATGTCAAAGAGTTCTTTCAGCTTCACGTCACATAGTATTCTCCTCTTGTCAGATGGATCCTTCAAACAAACAGAAAATAGTTTGAGGCACAGTTTAGGCACAGCTCAAAATCAATCTCAAAAGATTTAAAACATCACCGTAACACAACTTCAAGTCTATTAATCTAGTATTTTCTCTTAACAGTAACTCAAAGCCCAACACATTTTATCGCTATGCATTCTTAAGGGAAAACTTTCGCATATACTCCATCTCTGTTTGCAAGAACTGCAAACAGAGATGGAGGTAAACTTGCAGTAGGTGTGAAAATTGAACATGATGAAAAGCTAACCCCTGACTATCATGTAGAGTTATCCGTAATAATAGTTAGAAACTAGAAAAGTAGGCACGACATCACACCATTGTCAGCATCAAGAAGTCCATTATAGGCACAGCGGCCCCTACTAAATTAAAGATGGCCAAAACAGTAAAAATGGCACTGGCTCAACCTTATCTTTTCAACATGTTCCTATTTTCTCTGCAGATAAGTCAGTGATCCGATCTTTAAGTGTAAACCATCTGGCTACCCACTTTGTAGACAAGAATTTTAGTTCTTTATCAATCTAATAATTTTACAAAGGAAAACCTTTTCGTATCTCCAGTAACAACCATTCCATCTTACACAGTCGATCTCCCATTTTTTTCTTCCTAAAACCGAGTAATGTTGTCTGCTTTCACAGAGCAAGATTTAAATGAGCATATATGGTGAGATTAACATCAGTTGTGTGATTATCCAAAAGAAAAAAAACGTCAGTTGTGTCAGCTGGAACAGTTTTTAATGGATAGATTATACTTGTGCAACAGTAGGTGTTCGAAAACACAAACCTCTTCTCCACTTATTGGCACACGTCACCGACAATTATCAGATTAAGACATTAAATTACACTGAGCACAGTAACCACATACCTGGAGATTGTTTTGCTTAATGTATTCCCACATTCTCTTGACAACATCAGATCGGGATAATGTACTTTCTCCAGTACCAAGGAACTTTTTTAAAGCATCTGAAAGTTGAAGGGGGGCGAGAAAACCTGAATTGCCTCCCTTCTGCTTCTTCTCTTTTTTGTTTGACTCGTCTTCCTCTGAGATTAATCAGCATAATGTTAACAAAGGAGTCTGTAGACCAGTGAAGTGTAAGTGGCTGCTAAATCTTTAATTAAAGGAGATCGGGGCACATGCTAACTATTTTGGCTATAACATATAAACTATTACATTTTCATTCCCTTGGCATAGAAAAAGCAGTGGTTGTGTAATTAAAATGCCAGTGAAAGACCAGGTCTCGCCGAAGTGGAAATGAGGCCTAAATTCGGAGAACAAAAGGCAAAATTTCGAGTCAAGTTTAGACTCCAAATAGAAGACATAAGGTTAGACTTGATTGCCAGTTGCTGTGTTATCCAGTCAAAAAAACTCCCATATTTTACATATAAATAAAGCATTCCCGGCAAAATAGCATCATAAATTGATTCGTTACCTTCTTCCCTCTCTCGCTTATGTTGCTTTTCATGCTGTTTTGAATTGATTGAAACAACTGTACCATGAGTCGATAAAATAGTTATGGTGAGCTAAACCACAAAGTTATTATATACCAAATCATTCATTATGTTAATTTATGCCTCGCATCCTACATCTAAAGCAGCAGTAATGTGAAAATTATTGTATAAGAAAAATAAAGGATAGGAGTACCATCTTCCGAGTCCAAGGGCCAAATATGCCTCGAGAGGGCTTTGTTCATTTGAAACATGTTGATGGAATCAACACCGAAAAGAGCCTGCAATGGCTCGTCACAATTTATATTCCGCCTATCACTTGGATCTTGCAAGTTCTTCTCTCTTATGTAGGTCCAAAGTTGCCTGACAACCTAGGAAAAAACTTGATAGTTCACACTGTTGATAATCCCCTAATACCAGATTAGATAATGGCAAATAAAAATAACTTTCTCAGAACTTTCAAGTTATACCTCTGTCCTTGCCAAATGAGGCACCCCAATGAATTCCTGAAGCTGAGGGGAAAGGCTACATAGCTTGCTAAAGCCACCACCTCTTCTCTTGGCTTCATTTTTATTCTCGCTGTATCTGACTTGAATGAAATTAAAAAAGAGCAATTGTAAGAATAGTGATAAGAGCAGCAGATCAGGACCATGTTTCTATAAGAACTAGTAAGCAGTTTAGATAACTAAAGCAACAACAGGAAAGTTCAATATTATCATATCATGCAGAATCAATATCTTTGGTGAACTAGCAGAGGACCTGTTTCAGACCAACAGTTTCTCCCTTAATGCTTTGTAATTAAAAACAAACTCCCATCCCCATTTTTCACTTACATAAATTAAGACAAAGTTATTTCTTATTACAAGGTGAGGCTCGAATTCGAGATTTCTGGGAAGGGAGAGACCCTGCTAATGTTCTGTGTCATTAAGACAAAGTTATGTGAGCTGCTTGTATTACCAAAAAATAATAATAATAATAATAAAAGTCCCAACTCCCAACAAGACTTTACTTCCAAATAAAGCTAAGGATAACATGAACATCTAAATGCTACCCAACTCCAGTATTTCCATTTCTTAGGCAAAACGCAATTTTGCACGTTACCACACGAAATTAAATTATATAAACTCACCATTTTATACCAAATATAAAAAAATTCTAAGAAAAATAAACCATAAACGCACGTCGGCACCAAAATATATATATAATGATGTCGAACAAAAATCCAGGAGCTAGCACAAGTTATATTTATATATAATCTAATAAATTCAAAAAAAAATCAGACATGAATTTTAAATTATAATTCAAAACCCAGCCCCAAAATACGCGACGAAAATACGAGTGTATTTAAATAAATAACACGTCATAAATAACTAACCCTCTTTTTACGTTACTTTTCTCTTTATCATCACCTTGCACCTCCTCCTGCAAATCACAGCCGTCATTTTCAACATTCGCTTTCTGATCTTCATGAGTATACTCATTGTCACCGTTCTTCTGGCCATTATCGAGCTCGTTTTGAAGGAACAAATCGACTTGTTCTCTTATAAATACTTTCTTATCCGACAAATCAATAGCGAAATCTTCCTCTAGCTTTCTTCTGACAGTACCGGTTGTTGTCTTGTCCAAGTCCGCATTTCGTAGAATTTCTTTCAGTCTCTCTGTAAGCTCTGAGTCTGATACCATTTTTCTTTCTTTCTTTTGAGAGAGAGAGTTTTTTTGCAGGTTTTTCTCGTTGATCGTCAGGAACTGAAAGTCTGAAAGTGAAGGACCCCACGTACTCGTTTGGGTTTTTAAGGAAGGTTGTTTTTCTGTGCGACTGATTTGCCCCTCGTGTTTGGTTTGAATTTCGAGATTGTCCAATGTTCTTACGTAACGTATGAAGCTTTACTTTAATTATCAATAAATAATTCAGATTTAAGGGGATATTATTTTTTAAAATGTTTTTTATTTAAAAATATATTAAAATAATATTTTTTATTTTAAAAAATTATTTATGACATCAGCATATTAAAATAATCTAAAACTAAAAAAAATATTAATTAAAAATAAAAATAAAATAAACTTTAAATTTTTAAAAAATATTCTTGAAACATAAAAACAAACATGCCCTGATGATTAAATTGATGTGTGTGATTGTTGAGTTTTTTTTATTTTAGTCTTTTTACCTCTTTTTATGAAAAATTTGTATTATTATTAATTTTTTTCATTAGAATCCATGGGAACATATCAAAACAACAATAGAACACTAAAATTCAAGTCTTATCTTGTCATACTCGTGAGAATTAATTATAAAGTAGAAAAATTATCCTACCTCTTCTATAGTTTAATTATTTTTAATTTAATTTGTTTTTATTTTTTAGAAATTACATTAAGTTATATAACACTTAATATCTTTATTGACACGTGCAAAAAAAAAAAAGTAATATAATACATTATGATAATGAGATAGCAATAATGGGATGATAGTGAAGATAATAATAGTGACGATGAAGATGAAGATGAAGATGAAATAATAAGAATGATGAAGGTGATGGTAATAATTATAGTTATTAAACCTGGACCGGCTTGGTGAGTCGACTCGATGGCTGGACCGGTTTGGGTAAGGCAAAAGACTGGGATGAGCAAAAACCCAACAAAACTTGATCGACTTGTCGGGTTGACCTGTGACCCGGGCGACCCGATAAAACTCGGTTGAGACTTGTTTTTTCAAATATGTTTTTTTTCTCTTAGCTAGAGACTCCTATATATATATATATATATTAGTTGGTTATTAACTCTTTTCAAAGTTCATTATATAAATATTAGAATGTTTTATTTTTTTAATGGGATAAAAAACCTTCTAAAATAATCTTTTAAACTTCATTATTTATAACATATATAGTATATATTCACATGGATTGTTTTTTAATTTTTTCATATGAAATATTAAAATTTCAAATATTTTTTTAAAATTTTTCAGAGTTGATTCGGGTTGACCCGTGTAACTTGAAACCTGGCTTCTTAACCGGGTCAACTCTCAAATTAGATCTGATAACTATAACAATAATAGTAAAATAATAGGATAACGGTGGCGACAACATAGTTGTGTTGGTACCAAGGTAATAATAGTGGATATATGTTAGCGATTGTGAGGATGGTAGATATGGTGGGTGGAGTGGTGTCATACTATAAAATGTAATTCTATTGTTAATTGTTTTATAGTTATACCAACCTTTGGAGTAAAATGTTATTACAAGTAAATTATAGTGACATTTCAAACAATTTTATTATACATGTTTTGCTATATTTATTTAATTTTAAAAGAAATTTTATCAGTTTTATTAGAAATTATATAAAAGAAAAACCTAACTTATATGGGATTTAAAGGCTTTAATGACACTTGAAACAATAACCTTTATATTCAATGTTGGTAAGAATATATCACAATTACCATTAAAATTAAGACAAATACCACTAAATAGATATCATAATAACAATTATGAAATGCCATTATAATGCACATCTATTATAGTATTTATTTGAACAATATTTTTTAGATAAATATTGGTAAAGTTAATTTTTTATGGAATTTTGTTTCTCTATAGTCTGGGATCTTTGATAAGCTTCTAAAACCATTCATATATAGTGATGCGAACCTCGTGATCACGTGGTCATGCAACCCACACGCAAAGACACCAATTCTCGGAAAGCCAAGTAAATCAGGTTTGATAGGAGTGTGACACAAAGATAACTTGTACCTAGGCACCAGCACTATTGAAAACGGAGACCCCCACCCAACGAATATTGATTTGCGAACGAGAAGTATAAGGATGACGCCACGAAGACAGTTGTTCTTCGATAAGTCGTTTTCAGTTCTTTAGAGAACCAAGGAAGGGAGATTATCCCACCAACACACAATAAGTGCAGCAAAGAAGTTAATTGATCTGAAAATTGCGTAACCTTACATGTTTGGTTATGCCTTTATTTATACTGACTCTAGACTTAAGAAAACCCTAATGGACCCCCCTTAGGTGGACTTATATGAAGCCCACTTACAATTGACCCAAATAAGTAATAATAACCCAAAAACTAAGAAGAAAATAATAAAAATAATAAAATTCCGAAAATTATCATGCTAAATATGCTAGAATCAGATTTGTCACCCTTAAGAAGTCCCAAATAAACTAGGACAAATCTGATTTAGAAAATTTGTGTTGCTGCCCCCCCTTGATGTCCTTGATTAGCTTGGATTTCCTTGTTTAACTTTGACAAATAAGAAAACAAATTTCCTCCTTTGTTGCTGATTTAATTACTTTCCTTCCTAAGTTAGGAAAAACATTAAATAATCCTCCTCTCTTTAGGAATAAGATATGGCCAACTTCCTTACTTAATTAGGAGAATCAATTGCTGACTTTTTATCCTTGTAGCATTAGGAAAAACAAGCCTAACAAGGCTGGTATTGGGCCGGACACATCAACCCCATGTTCCACACGAATTGGGCTCTTCTTGGACCTGAACTAGATGGATTAAAGGCTGCCCTTCATGCTCCTTAAATGTCTCAAGCCCATATAGGTCCATTTTGCTCCATATGTTCTGAACAAGCCCATGCAATGCTTCTTGAAGCTTCTTTACCCTAGCTCTTGTGATTGGCCCAATTGACACCTCCAATGGGTCGTTGGCATGATTACGCTTGGTGTTGGGCTGATCCGTATCATCCCCTCGCTCTTCAAAAGGATTCGACCTCGAATCATCACCTACATCAAACAAAGTAAGATCAGAAACATTAAAGGTAGCACTAACACCATACTCACCTGACAAATCAACTTTATAAGCATTGTCATTGATCCTCTCAAGGATCTGAAATGGCCCATCTCCTCGTGGTTGTAGCTTTGATTTCCTATGGGCCGGAAATCTCTCCTTGCGCATATGCACCCAAACCCAATCGCCGGGCTGAAAGACAACATGTTTGTGCCCCTTATTGGCTTTGGTCGCATACACACGATTCCTCTTTTCAATCTGTTGCCGCACACTCTCATGAAGTGTCTTCACCACCTGTGCTTTACGATTACCATCTAGACTAACCCTTTCATCAATTGGCAAAGGAATCAAATCCATTGGAGTTAAAGGGTTAAATCCATACACAATTTCAAATGGTGAAAATTCAGTAGTAGAATGCACACTACGATTATATGCAAACTCTATAAATGGCAAACAATCTTCCTAATTCTTTAAGTTCTTTTGAATGACAGCACGCAGAAGTTATGTTAAGGTCCTATTAACTACTTCGGTTTGTCCATCTGTTTGAGGGTGACAAGTAGTTGAAAACAACAGTTTAGTACCCAATTTTCCCCATAACACCTTCCAAAAATAGCTAAGTGTTGCGATGTCGCGGTCGCACAAATTAATTACCCTAGCTTCAAACACAACACACAAGATAGTATAGAGCAAGCAAGGGGTCGATCCCACGAGGAAGATTCAAGTCAGATTTTTATGCTAGATGATATGCAATTTGGGGGGGGGTTGGACGTTATCTAGGCTAAAGCAAAAGAAAACAGAAAACTATCAAACTAAATTTAATAAAATCAGAAAATTATCAAGAGAACAAACCTTGCTCACAAGCACACATCCACCTACAGAAATCAGAACTGATCATGGAAACGAAACATCAATTTATATTCTGAATATTTATCTCTTCTTAACATTGGTTAGTTAACGGATCCGCCGTATAACTAGCCCTAACCATCAAACAACCACAGTGTCCGCACTAGTAATTTAATTCAATGGCAGCCTTAAGAACTAGATAAGTTGATTAATCAAGAAAACATAACTATCCGCAGTCTATGTTTGATTTGATTGAATGTTCTCCCTAAGATTAATAACGTAGATCCGCCACAATTATTAAACTCAGTTGCTTCACAAGTTCATATACCACAACTCCGGTTTTGATATCAAACTTAACAATAGATTGTCTACAATAATAACTTAGAGTCCGCTCTAGCAATTAAAATAAACAATCATAGGAAAAATAAGCATAGGAGAACAAACATATTCATCATATAAACTGAAAAGAAAAGGTAAAATAAATCTCACAGTTCTTGAAATCCGAAGGTTTCCGTGTCCTTGCAACCAAGAAAAAGTGTTTAGCCTTGCATGTTTGTTGAACAACTAATCAAAAAGAAGAAAGAATGCATAATTTAGGGTTTCTTAGAGGAAGGGGGCGTTTTTCTCTCCTTGGCTGGCTGCTCCCCTTCTCTTCTCTCATTCTTTTTATATCCTAGGAAACCCTAGGTCTCTATTTTACAAAATAGTCCTCCATTAAGTAGACTGTTTACATTTAAGTACTTCAATAACTATTTTCCTAAAAAGGAGAAATAGCCTTGTATGAAATCTTCAAGCTTTGATTTAGAGGAGCTAAATTGCTGAAATAAAAACTTGGATATCGGTTTAAATGCTTCGGAATGTCATTTGAACTCGTTTCTTCACGAAACCTGTTTGCTGGCAGAATTCAGATGTCATCTTTGAAAAATCATATCTCCCTCATATGACATCGTTTTTGGCTGCAATTTTGAGCGTTTATATAACTTTGAGTCATGAATCCAAAAAAATTGAGTTTGCATCAATTGGACTTCTGTAGCTCCAGATATTCAAGTTGGAATGGCCAAAGGTCAACACTGGCAGATTGCGAGATTTGACTTTGAAGGCTGCGATTTCTATGCTCTTCCTTATTTTATTTTCTTGCCTTAGATGTCCAGAAAGGTATGGATGTTACCTTTTTAATTCCACTGGAATCACTTCATTTCAACCTCTAGAGCTCACGCTCTGCACAAAACATCGACTGAAGGTCAAATCTGCCAATTATCTCCAATTTACTCCTTTTTGTATCTTTCATCCAAAAGTGCCTTCAAAACATAAAACAAAGAATATCAAGGCATTTTATATATAAAACATAGGCAAAACACTAGTTAAATGTGGGTGAAACTATTGAATAATATGGTTGCATCAAATACCCCCACACTTACCTCTTGCTCGTCCTCGAGAAAGGATAGGTAAAACCAAATTGAAGTTAAATTAAATGAAATCACTATGACTAATCTTCTAATCTCCCATCAATATCCAAGAATATATGCATTATAAACAAGAACACAATTAAGAAGGATAAAGAGTATAAATTTTCATGAATTTATTTACATGCAAACTTCAAAACTTAATTAATCGTCGGGATTTAAATGAAATCTATGTCATGCCAAAGTGATAGGTCCTCTCATTGATATACACTCCAACACTCACGTGTTTAGGGCTTATGTGTTTAAATCTCTCAAATTCAATCAATGAATATGTTCTACTATAAGCTTGCTCTTCAATCTCATCTCCATTAATAACATATTACAAACAATGCATGAATCAAAAGGTCTTATTTTCTGGTTGTAATGGGGCTAAGGTAAAGGTGAGGTAAAAGAGAGTAAAAGAAAAAGGTTCAAACCAAAGAAAGTAGAGCATTCTGAAAAATGATATTTCAAACAAGATATTCCATCGAAGCACATAAATTTTCCATCTTTAATCACCAATGCTTAACTTCTTTTGATTTCAAGCTTTTTCAATATAAAATCTTAAGAACATAAAGGAACACTTTTTTCTTTTTCTTTTTCTTTTTTCTATTTTTTTTTTTTTACCTTTGGCAACTTTGCCCATCTTTTCATCAAACATCACTTCTTCTTTCTTTTCACATAATTTCCAACCATAATTCCATGAAATATCACTAGTATATGCTCTACTAATCCTTGGCCAAGGGAAAAGGAAAACATATATAAAGTTAAGGCTTATACATGGATAAAGCAAAGAAAAGATAAACAAGCTCAAAAGGGGTTTACTAAGGATAATATGCTTTAGGTTAGCTTTTTGGCTCAAATGGTTAAAATTCCTAATGCCTTTATCATCTTCATGTATGTATGTAATATGAATGTAATCTCAACAAGATATGAAGCAAGTTCTAAAGATACATATCATTGAAAGAAGGCACAATCAAAGAATATAATGTTGAAGGCTCAAAAGCTTGCATTGGTATAACACTATAAAGTCAACATGGCATATTCTCAAAGTCAATCCCTAAACCAATTAAACCTTAAAACTTGCATGCACACTCCTTCATTCGATTTATATCTTCATCTATCTCAACTAATTCTCATACATAATACTCATATTCTCAAAAACCAATGGGAGTTCAAAAGATCAAACATAATTTTTTTTTTATTTTGAAAAATAACAAAGAAAACCAAAATTAGAAAACCAACATTCTCCCAATACCCCCACACTTAAAACATAACATTGTCCTCAATGTTAAAATAAAAGAAAAGGAATATTGGAGAATGACAAAAATAAAGTAAAATGCGAAAAATAAAAGACAAGGGAAAAAGAAAGCAAATCTGTTTTTTTTTTGTGCTGGGTTGCCTCCCAGTAAGCACTTTTGTTTTATGTCATTGGCTCGACATGTTGCATGCTTATTCTTCATAGATTGGTTCAGCTAACTCCGCAGAAGCGGTGAGTTCTGTCGTCCAACCTTCATAGAAAGGTTTCAAGCGATGCCCATTGACCTTGAGTACTTTGTTGGTTTCTAAACTTGTAATTTCAACTGCACCATAAGAAAAAACATTAGAAACAACAAATGGTCCAATCCAACGAGAGCGTAACTTTCCAGGAAAAAGTTTCAAACGCGAATGATAAAGAAGGACTTTGTCTCCAACATTAAACTCTTTTCTTGTAATCATTCGGTCATGGAGACTCTTAGTCTTTTCTTTATAAATCCTTGCATTCTCGTAAGCATCATTTTGAATCTCTTCCAACTCTTGCAATTGCAACTTTCTTGCAATCCCAGCAGCATCATAATCCATGTTACATTTTTTAATGGCCCAAAAAGCTTTGTGTTCAAGCTCCACCGGTAGATGACATGCTTTTCCATAAATCATCCTATAAGGTGACATTCCTATAGGTGATTTGTAAGCAGTCCGATAAGCCCAAAGTGCATCACCAAGTCGTAGACTCCAATCTCGCCGGTTAGGTTGCACTGTCTTCTCCAAAATGGACTTGATTTCTCGATTTGAAATTTCAGCTTGGCCATTCGTTTGAGGATGGTATGCTGTGGAAGTTCGATGAGTCACATGATATTTGCGTAACAATGCTTCCATTGAACGATTGCAAAAATGAGTGCCACGATCACTAATGATAGCTTTAGGGATTCCAAACCTGTCAACTATGTGAGTCCTGACAAAATCTAAAACAACCTTAGCATCGTTAGTTCGTGTGGCTTTCGCCTCAATCCATTTGGACACATAATCAACAGCAAGAAGGATATAAAGATTGCCAAAAGAAGAAGGAAATGGACCCATAAAATCAATACCCCAAACATCAAAAATTTCACTCACAAGAATATTTGTTAAAGGCATTTGATTCTTGTGAGTGATATTACCTGTTTTTTGGCATTTTTCACATGATTTGCAAAAATGATATGCATCCTTAAAAATAGAAGGCCAATAAAAACCACTTTCAAGTACCTTGTGGGCCGTTCTTTTTGCTCCAAAATGCCCACCACAAGAATGAGAATGACAAAAGGTAAGAATGGAATGAAATTCATCTTGTGGTACACATCTCCTAACTACTTGATCCACACAAAATTTCCACAGATAAGGAGTATCCCAAAAATAATATTTAGCATCAGCTCGTAACTTGTCTTTTTGGGATGTAGACAAACCTGGAGGGAATTCTTTGGTGACTAAATAGTTCACCAAATCAGCATACCATGGTCTTGTAGAGGAATGTAACACATACAACTGCTCATCGGGGAATGTCTCTCTTATTGTTTCGGTTTGTATATCCTCAGTCCTTAGTCGGCTCAAGTGATCAGCCACATGATTTTCGACACCTTTTTTGTCTTTGATCTCAAGATCAAATTCTTGTAAAAGCAAGATCCACCTAATCAATCTTGGTTTGGACTCCTTTTTCTTCAAAAGATACCTTAAAGCTGCATGATCAGTAAAAACAATGACTTTTATACCAAGTAGATATGACCTAAATTTTTCAAGAGCAAACACCACTGCAAAAAGTTCCTTCTCAGTTGTATGGTAATTGCATTGTGCACCGTCCAACATGCGGGAAGCATAGGCGATAACATGCAAATTCTTCCCAATTCTTTGCCCAAGGACAGCCCCTACCGCATAGTCACTTGCATCACACATTATCTCAAAAGGCTCATCCCAATTTGGTGGTTGGATGATAGGGGCAGATGTGACACGCCTCTTAAGCTCATCATGGGCATCTTTACATGCTTGATCAAACACAAAATCCACTTCTTTGGCTAATAGTTTGCACAAGGGTGCTGTAATCTTTGAGAAATCTTTAATAAAGCGTCGATAGAAACCTGCATGGCCAAGAAAAGAACGAATTTCCCTCACGCAGGAGGGGTAAGGCAATGATGAAATAACGTCTATTTTAGCTTTATCAACCTCTAATCCACGTGAAGACACAACATGCCCAAGAACTATTCCTTGTTCTACCATAAAATAACACTTCTCATAGTTTAAGACAAGGTTAGTTTCAATGCACCTTTTCAAGATCAAAGATAAATTTTCTAGACATTTATCAAAAGAATCACCATACACCGTGAAATCATCCATGAAAACCTCAATTATTCTTTCAACATAGTCAGAAAAAATACTCATCATGCATCTTTGAAAAGTTGCAGGTGCATTACAGAGACCAAAGGGCATTCTCCTATATGCATATGTACCAAATGGACATGTAAATGTAGTCTTTTCTTGATCCTCAGGATTAATAACAATCTGATTGTATCCACTATATCCATCAAGAAAGCAATAAAAAGACTTACCTGCTAGGCGTTCAAGCATTTGATCCATGAATGGTAATGGAAAATGATCTTTGCGTGTAGCAAGATTTAGCTTTCTGTAATCAACACACATTCTCCATCCACTCGAGATGCGAGTAGGAATGAGCTCATCATTTTTGTTTTTCACCAACGTGATTCCGGTCTTTTTAGGCACCACATGGATTGGCGCAACCCATTTACTGTCCGTGATGGGATAAATGACTCCTGCATCTAACAGTTTTAAAATTTCAGCTTTCACTACCTCCATCATAGGCGGGTTCAACCTCCTTTGCATTTCCCTTGTTGGTTTCACATTGTCCTCCAATAGTATGTGATGCATACACATTGAGGGACTAATGCCCTTGATGTCAGCTAAAGTCCATCCAATGGCCGTCTTGTGATCACATAACAATTTCACAAGTTTTTCCTCTTGCGTATTTGTCAAACCTGATGCTATAATAACGGGAAGTGTATTGTTGTCGCCAATGAATACATACTTCAAATTATCGGGCAAAGGTTTCAATTCTAACTCGGGTGCCTGTAAAATAGATGGAAAAAGCTTTTTATGTGAGAGTACTAAATCAACAAAGACATTACCATGGGGAACAGTTTGCAATGATTGCAAAGCCAATGCTGATTCGTGCACGTTTTGGGGAACACATATGTGCCTCTCCATCTCTTCTATCTCGGTAAAATCATAGTCATAGCTCAAAGCTACGCTTAATCCATCCTCACAATCAAAATCAAAAACTTGCTGCACACACTTATCAACTTGGTCATAGCATGTGATAGAATAAACATTGCTATAAGGATATTTCATTGCATCATGAAAATTAAATTCAATCTTTTCATCTCCTACTTCCATAGACAAAGTATCCTTACCACAATCTATCCTTATATTGGCAGTTTTCAAGAATGGTCTCCCAAACAATATAGGAGTGCTGTTTGATGAATCACAAGAATCATGTTCCATATCAAGAATATAAAAGTCGCATGGAATGACCAAACTATCAATCTTAACTAGGACATCTTCTATCACACCAAGTGGGTAAACAAAACTACGATCCGCAAGTTGTATTACAATGCTAGTTTTATTCAAAGGCTCAAGACTAAGAGAATCATAAACATGTTTGGGCATAACACTAATGGATGTACCTAAATCGCATAAAGCTCTTTTAAAACTAGCATTCCAATAACACATGGGATAGTAAACGCACCTGGGTCTTTTTGTTTCAAAGGCAGATTCTTTTGAACAACGGCAGATACAACTTCACCCATACTTACCGTTTCATGACCTTTCAGTTTGAAAGCTCTCTTAGTAGTACACAACTCCTTCAAGAATTTTGCATACTTGGGAATTTGCTTGATAGCATCAAGCAAAGGAATATTGAGTTCTACTTTCTTGAAAACCTCTAAAATCTCTTTTTCTTTGTCCTCTTTCTTTGACCTAGAAGAACTCACAGGAAAGGGTGGAATTGTTTTAAAACTGGAAGTCATTGATTGAGGACTTACCTTTAGAGTGTTGGTCGTGGTTTCAATTTGTGAAGGAGAAGGATGTTTCTTTTTTGTACTCAATTCAGTTTCTATCTCTTCTTCTTCCTCCATCTCAATTTGTTTCGACCTTTTCTCTTCAAGTTCTTTCCCACTTCGCAGCATGATCGCACTAACATTCTCTTTTGGATTCAATGCTTGGGAGGGCAATTTTCCATTCATTTGTGCTTCCAATTTCCCCACACTTGAAGCTACTTGCCCCATTTGCTTCTCCAAGTTGTGAATACTTGACCTTGTTTCCTGTTGAAAAGACATGACATTTTGTTGCAAGGTCACAGTGTTAGAAGCCAAAGTTTTCATCATCTCACGAAGATCATCACTGGATGACGACCCCATAACATTGGAGTTTGTGAATGAAGGGGGTTGTCTTGCTTGATAATTCTGTTGGGGCTGAAATCCATGGGGATGGAATTGTCGGCCTTGATTGCCTTGTTGAGGCTGGTTCCCATACCGTAGGTTGGGATGATCTCTCCATCCAGGATTGTACGTGTGGGAAAAAGGATCATACTTACGCTGAGGTTGTCCATTAAATGCTCCATCAACTGCATTAGCTTGTTCAATGTAATCTTCTTGCATTGTTGGGCACATATCTGAAGCATGTCCTTGTAAGGAGCATATGCTACAAACTTTCACCTGCTGTACATTGCCACAAGCCAAAGAACGCACAAGAGAAGTAAGATCATTAACTTTATTCTCAAGGTTAGAAATACTTATCTCATTTACTCGTTTATTTGCAAAGTCTCCACGAGTGCCAAACTGTTTCGAGTTGGCTGCCATGTTTGAGATCAATTGGCGTGCAGCCTCGGGTGTCTTATCTACCAATGTCCCTCCACTTGCAGCATCAATGATACTACGGTCAGTAGGCATCAATCCTTCATAGAAATATTGAATGAGCAGCTGATCGGGTATTTGATGATGAGGGCATTGAATGCACAGTTGCTCAAATCTTTCCCAATACTCGGAAAGTGTCTCTCCATGAGATTGTCGAATCCCACATATTTCTTTCCTTATGTTGGCAACTCGAGATGCTGGGAAATACTTCTCAAGGAAGATCTTCTTCATGCCATTCCACGTTCCAATTGAACCTGGGAGAATGGAGAAAAGCCATACCTTTGCTGCCCCTTTTAAAGAGAAAGGGAAAGCTTTCAACTTAACCTGTTCTTCATCAACTCCATTCGGTTTCATGCCAACGCAAACCATATGGAATTCCTTGAGATGAGTATGAGGATCTTCTCCTGCAAGACCATTGAAAGTTGGTAGCAAATGTATAAAACCAGATTTGAGCTCAAAGTTTACATTATTGTCGATGTTTATGCACAATGGCTGATTTTCCACGTTAGGAGCAGCAAGCTCCTTGAGTGTTTGTTGTCGTGCAACAGCCATGGTGTTAAGGCGAGCTTCCTTTCGTAACCTGCGTAAAGTTTTTTCTATTTCGAGATCCAAATGCACTTGAATTTGATTAGTAGAACGGGTTACTGGCATAAATCATCAAGAAAATTCAAAATAAACCAACCACACAAGAGATCGAAAACAATGCAAATTGTACGAAAATCCTACGGTAGAAAACAAAAACTGCCTAAAAACCCTAGAAAACAGCGGAATTTGGCCTCGATAGGGTGGGGCTAGTGGTTTACCACTAGTCCTGTTTAGAACGTCGTTTCCCTTCAGGAAAAAAATGGCCGATACCTAATTCCACCAAAAAATCTGTTTTGAACAGTACCGCTGCCGTAATGAACAGTACCGCAGCAAACAAAAATTCTGTTTTTTTTTTTTCAGAAAAAGAAATAACAATCACAGCAAATAAAAATAATAGCACAAGAATCAACTAAAATTACTTCCCCGGCAGCGGCGCCAAAATTTGTTGCGA
The DNA here is from genome assembly GCF_951802175.1 of Populus nigra. NCBI lineage: Eukaryota > Viridiplantae > Streptophyta > Magnoliopsida > Malpighiales > Salicaceae > Populus > Populus nigra. The sequence goes on from NC_084856.1 coordinate 13,539,214, forward strand.
TGTCGCGGTCGCACAAATTAATTACCCTAGCTTCAAACACAACACACAAGATAGTATAGAGCAAGCAAGGGGTCGATCCCACGAGGAAGATTCAAGTCAGATTTTTATGCTAGATGATATGCAATTTGGGGGGGGGTTGGACGTTATCTAGGCTAAAGCAAAAGAAAACAGAAAACTATCAAACTAAATTTAATAAAATCAGAAAATTATCAAGAGAACAAACCTTGCTCACAAGCACACATCCACCTACAGAAATCAGAACTGATCATGGAAACGAAACATCAATTTATATTCTGAATATTTATCTCTTCTTAACATTGGTTAGTTAACGGATCCGCCGTATAACTAGCCCTAACCATCAAACAACCACAGTGTCCGCACTAGTAATTTAATTCAATGGCAGCCTTAAGAACTAGATAAGTTGATTAATCAAGAAAACATAACTGTCCGCAGTCTATGTTTGATTTGATTGAATGTTCTCCCTAAGATTAATAACGTAGATCCGCCACAATTATTAAACTCAGTTGCTTCACAAGTTCATATACCACAACTCCGGTTTTGATATCAAACTTAACAATAGATTGTCTACAATAATAACTTAGAGTCCGCTCTAGCAATTAAAATAAACAATCATAGGAAAAATAAGCATAGGAGAACAAACATATTCATCATATAAACTGAAAAGAAAAGGTAAAATAAATCTCACAGTTCTTGAAATCCGAAGGTTTCTGTGTCCTTGCAACCAAGAAAAAGTGTTTAGCCTTGCATGTTTGTTGAACAACTAATCAAAAAGAAGAAAGAATGCATAATTTAGGGTTTCTTAGAGGAAGGGGGCGTTTTTCTCTCCTTGGCTGGCTGCTCCCCTTCTCTTCTCTCATTCTTTTTATATCCTAGGAAACCCTAGGTCTCTATTTTACAAAATAGTCCTCCATTAAGTAGACTGTTTACATTTAAGTACTTCAATAACTATTTTCCTAAAAAGGAGAAATAGCCTTGTATGAAATCTTCAAGCTTTGATTTAGAGGAGCTAAATTGCTGAAATAAAAACTTGGATATCGGTTTAAATGCTTCGGAATGTCATTTGGACTCGTTTCTTCACGAAACCTGTTTGCTGGCAGAATTCAGATGTCATCTTTGAAAAATCATATCTCCCTCATATGACATCGTTTGTGGCTGCAATTTTGAGCGTTTATATAACTTTGAGTCATGAATCCAACAAAATTGAGTTTGCATCAATTGGACTTCTGTAGCTCCAGATATTCAAGTTGGAATGGCCAAAGGTCAACACTGGCAGATTGCGAGATTTGACTTTGAAGGCTGCGATTTCTATGCTCTTCCTTATTTTATTTTCTTGCCTTAGATGTCCAGAAAGGTATGGATGTTACCTTTTTAATTCCACTGGAATCACTTCATTTCAACCTCTAGAGCTCACGCTCTGCACAAAACATCGACTGAAGGTCAAATCTGCCAATTATCTCCAATTTACTCCTTTTTGTATCTTTCATCCAAAAGTGCCTTCAAAACATAAAACAAAGAATATCAAGGCATTTTATATATAAAACATAGGCAAAACACTAGTTAAATGTGGGTGAAACTATTGAATAATATGGTTGCATCACTAAGGAACTTAACATCTCTATCAGAAACAATGCTCTTAGGGACCCCGTGAAGCCGTACTATCTCCCTAAAGAACAAATCAGCAATGTTAGTTGCATCATCAGTTTTATGACATGGAATGAAGTGTGCCATCTTTGAAAACCTATCAACAACTACAAAGATGGAATCCCTACCCCGTTTTGACCTAGGTAAACCTAAGACGAAGTCCATTGAAATGTCTACCCATGGTTCTTTTGGTATAGGCAAAGGGGTATACAAGCCATGTGGTTGAGTCCTAGACTTTGCTTTTCTACACGTTATGCATTTATCACATATGCGTTGCATATCTTTTTTCATTTTAGGCCAATAAAAATGCTCATGCAACACATCCAAAGTCTTAACAACACCAAAATGCCCCATCAACCCGCCTCCATGTGCTTCACGTACAAGCAATTCACGCATAGAACTTAATGGAACACACAAACGATTCTCTTTAAACAAATATCCATCAAGTCTATAAAACTTTCCAAAAGCCAAAGTTTTGCAAGCATCGTAAACATTTGCAAAATCACTATCATCCTTGTACAATTCTTTTATGTGTTCAAATCCTAGAAATCTAGCATCCAAAGTAGATAAAAGAACATACCTGCGTGAAAGTACATCAGCTACAATGTTTTCTTTCCTTTGCTTATACTTGATCACATACGGAAAGGTTTCAATAAATTCAACCCATTTGGCATGTCTCCTACTCAACTTACCTTGCCCTTTCAAGTGCTTCAATGATTCATGATCAGAATGTATCACAAACTCCTTGGGCCACAGGTAATGTTGCCACGTCTCTAAAGTTCTTACCAAGGCATAGAGCTCTTTGTCATATGTAGGGTAATTCAAGGCTGCCCCATTAAGTTTTTCATTGAAATACACAATGGGCCTCCTATCTTGCATTAACACAGCTCTTATACCAATACCTGACGCATCACATTCAACTTCAAAAGCTCTCGTAAAGTCTGGCAAAGCTAAAACAGGTGCCGAACAAAGTTTATCTTTCAACAAATTAAAAGCCTCATCCTGTTCATCATTCCATTTGAATCCAACAGATTTTTTCACAATTTCAGTTAAAGGTGCAGCAATAGTACTAAATCCTTCACAAACCTTCTATAAAAACTAGCAAGTCCATGAAAAATCCTTACCTCACTTACTGATTTTGGTGTAGGCCAATCCTGGATGGCCTTAACTTTCTCCTCGTCCATCTCGATACCCTGCGCAGTTACGACATAGCCAAGAAACACAATTTTTTCCATGCAAAAGGTACACTTTTTAAGATTAGCATATAATTGCTCACTACGCAACACACTAAGTACATTATGCAAATGATCAAGATGCTCATTTAAGTTCTTGTTATAGATCAAAATGTCATCAAAATACACAACAAAAAACTTACCTATAAACGTACGCAATACATGATTCATTAAACACATAAACGTGCTAGGTGCATTTGTAAGTCCAAACGACATGACTAACCATTCATACAAACCATACTTAGTCTTAAATGCAGTTTTCCACTCATCACCCTCTTTCATCCTAATTTGATGGTACCCACTTTTTAAGTCAATCTTAGAGAAAATACATGATCCGTGTAACTCATCTAACATGTCATCAAGCCTAGGAATAGGATGTCAATACTTTACCATTATGTTATTGACGGCACGACAATCGACACACATCCTCCATGTACAATCCTTTTTAGGCACAAGTAGCACTGGTACAGCACAAGGACTCATACTCTCACAAATGTACCCCTTCATCATCAACTCATCTACTTGCCTTTGAAGCTCCTTCGTCTCCTCGGGGTTGCTTCTATAGGCTGGACGGTTAGGAATTGAAGCTCCGGGCACAAGATCAATTTGATGTTCAATCCCCCTTAATGGTGGTAATCCATTAAGGATGTCTTCAGGAAATACATCATCAAACTCCTGCATCAAAGAAACAGCAACACTAGGAATAGCATAATCAAGATCGTTAGTGTTAAAATAAGCCTCCTTATACACAAGTAAGATCATTGGCTTATTAGTGAAAAATACAGATCTGATTTGAGATCCCTTTGCATAAAAATTGGGTTGTTTCTTTAATTTTTCCACAGTATTATCATCACACAAGCTTACTTTCTTCACTCCTCGGTTTTTACCTCCACTCTCAACCGGTTTAATTAATGATTTAGGTTTAGCCGAATCTGATGGTTTTCTCTCACCATTGTCCTCACGTGAATTTTCACTCTTCCCATCCTCACATTCCTTTTTTAATTTTATTTGATCATCATACACTTGTTTTGGAGAAAGAGGTACAAGAGTGATGGTTTTACCATCCTTTACAATAGTGAACCTATTTCTAAACCCATCATGAATCGCTTTCCGATCAAACTGCCATGGACACCCCAAAAGTAAGTGACTAGCATGCATTGGGACTACATCACACAAAATCTCATCGGAATACTTCCTAATAGCAAACGCAATCACAACCTGCTTAGTAACCCTCACTTCACCACATTCATTCAACCATTGCAATCTATAAGGCCTCGGATGCTTAACACAACTCAGATTCAATCTCTTCACAAGAGTATCACTAGCAACATTAGCACAACTACCTCCATTAATTATCATGCTACATACCTTCTTTTGGATGTGACATCGAGTGTGAAATATATTTTCCCGTTGCTGATCTATATCATCTTCTTTGATTTGCATGTTCAGCGCACGCCTTATAACCAAGGCCTCCCCCTCAACAGGATATGCAATCTCCTCATCACTACAATCCACCAAAGGTGGCATCTTTTCACTTTCAGATTTGTCACTTTCAAATTCAATCTCCCCATTGTCTCTTGTAAGCATAACTCTTCGGTTTGGACACTGAGATGTAATGTGCCCCTTCCCTAAACACTTAAAGCATTTAATATCTCTATCACGAGTAGGTTGAGATTCAGATTTACCTTTCCCATCCGTATGAGTATCCTTTTTGGCCTTAGATGGTTCGACCTTTGCATAAGGCTTTGGTTGGACAGCCCCCTCTCTTTTCAAATTCGACCTCCATGTTGAGGAAGATGAAGCCGAATTGGTCTGAAAACGTGTACTGCCCCTTCTCTTTATTTGCCTCTCCACCTTCGTTGCCATATGGACCATGTCCTCCAATTCTACACTATGTTGTAATTCTACAACATTCGCAATGTCCCTATTCAGCCCATTTAGAAATCTAGCCATGGTAGCTTCCCGATCCTCAATCATATTGGCCCGAATCATGGCAATCCCCATCTCCTTGAAATACTCATCCACGGACCTAGAACCCTGATTCAAACCCTGCAATTTCAAATACAAATCTCTATAATAGTGGTTAGGCACAAATCGCCTTCTCATCAACACTTTCATCTCCTCCCACGACGCTACCGGCCTCTCTCCATTCCTTCTTCTACTAATAACATTCTGATCCCACCATATCAGTGCATAATCTGTGAATTCGATGACTACTAATTTTACTTTCTTCACTTCCGAATAGTTATGGCAATAAAAAATCCAATCCACCTTTTTCTCCCACTCCAAATATGCCTTGGGATCGTTTTTACCTTGAAAAGAAGGTATTTTCAGTTTGATGGCATCCAAATCACCATCTAAATCAGCATGTCCCTCAACACTACGGAAATTTTCCCTTTGGCCGAATTGGCCCCTAGTTCTATTCCCATAATCCCTTCGGTTTCTAGGCTGCTGAAAACCTTCCCGATGGCCTATGGCCTCATCCTCAAAACCACCATCACCAATATCATCAACGGCCTCCTCAAAATCCTCATAATCAGCCCATCTTGGCCTTTCGGCCCTACCGCCATTGTTTGCTTTCGGTTCAGCCCCAAGCTTCCTCATATTTTGGGTGCTTGTACCAGCCTCGTTACCAAGTTTCTCTACCCTATCAAGTCTATCACACACATTTCCCATCATAAAATTCATCCTCTCCATCATCTGCGTCATGACTTGTATTTGGAACGTAAGTTCTCCCTCGGGATGGGGTGGTGTGTTGTTTTGATCTGACATGATAGTACCTGTAAAAATTGGTTAGTGGTAAAAAAAAAATTATCCTCACATTGCTCGTGTTTCGTTCAAACACTCTTAATATCCTCACACGCTCACACCTCTCGTCTCACCTTCCACGGTTCTTGCGAAACTGAAACCAACACCAAATAGAACCAACTTGGCAGCGCAATCCAAATATATATATGACTCAAGAAGCAATAAAAACTAGAAAACAAGAAAAACAAAACTGCGATGATAGTCTCGCGAGTAGCAAGCGAGTCTATCCGAAATATGAACGAAACTGAAGACTCAAATAAAAAACAAAAACAAAAAATATGCAAAATGATGAAACAACACCCAAATATGTTGTATATGATGAAGATAAACTGCAAGAAACGAAAACAATAGAAAGCAAGCGAATTTCAAAAGTTGACGCAAAACAGACTCGTTTACGAAGAGTTAAGTCCGAATCTGGAACCTAAAGTAAATGACATCCAATTGAGTTAAAATTTCATATATAGTGTTATATCAACCCAAATAGACAGAATATAAAGTTTGAGCAATTTACGATAAGGTTTGATATACTGACGCAAAAACGTTATGAATTAGACCTGATTAGACCCGAATTTGAAACCCAAAGAAAACGATATTCAATTGACCCCAAATTTGATATGTGGTGCGATTAGGAGCCCAGTAATCATATTATAAAATTTGAGCTAATTCCGAGTTGATTTGATCCAATTTTCTCTTGTTTAGTTTATTGCGGCAAAATCCAATAACATCTTTTTTTGAATGATTTTTTTTTTGCTTTTTTCTTTTCCCTTTTTTTTTTGTTTTTGATGCTACTGATATATTTTGAACAATAACAGAATGAAATAACAATTTTTTTTTATATGCCGCAAATTCAAGGAGAAGAAGAAATTGGATACTGAGGAATTTTTTTGCGGAATCAACAAGAAACAAAAATTTTAGAAGGATATAACCTGATTAATGGAGCCAAGCTCTAATGCCAAATGATGCGAACCTTGTGATCATGTGGTCACGCAACCCACACGCAAAGACATCAATTCTCGGAAAGCCAAGTAAATCAGGTTTGATAGGAGTGTGACACAAAGATAACTTGTACCTAGGCACCAGCACTATTGAAAATGGAGACCCCCACCCAATGAATATTGATTCGCGAACGAGAAGTATAAGGATGACGCCACGAAGACAGTTGTTCTTCGATAAGTCGTTTTCAGTTCTTTAGAGAACCAAGGAAGGGAGATTACCCCACCAACACACAATAAGTGCAGCAAAGAAGTTAATTGATCTGAAAATTGCGTAACCTTACATGTTTGGTTATGCCTTTATTTATACTGACTCTAGACTTAAGAAAACCCTAATGGACCCCCTTAGGTGGACTTATATGAAGCCCACTTACAATTGATCCAAGTAAGTAATAATAACCCAAAAACTAAGAAGAAAATAATAAAAATAATAAAATTCCAAAAATTATCATGCTAAATATGCTAGAATCAGATTTGTCACCCTTAAGAAGTCCCAAATAAACTAGGACAAATTTGATTTGGAAAATTTGTGTTACTGCCCCCCTTGATGTCCTTTATTAGCTTGGATTTCCTTGTTTAACTTTGACAAATAAGAAAATAAATTTCCTCCTTTGTTGCTGATTTAATTACTTTCCTTCCTAAGTTAGGAAAAGCATTAAATAGTCCTCCTCTCTTTAGGAATAAGATATGACCAACTTCCTTACTTAATTAGGAGAATCAATTGCTGACTTTTTATCCTTGTAGCATTAGGAAAAACAAGCCTAACAAGGCTGGTATTGGGTCGAACACATCAACCCCATGTTCCACACGAATTGGGCTCTTCTTGGACCTAAACTAGATGGATTAAAGGCTGCCCTTCATGCTCCTTAAATGTCTCAAGCCCATCTAGGTCCATTTTGCTCCATATGTTCTAAACAAGCCCATGTAATGCTTCTTTAAGCTTCTTTGCCCTAGCTCTTGTGATTGGCCCAATTGACACCTCCAATGGGTCGTTGGCATGATTACGCTTGGTGTTGGGCTGATCCGTATCATATAGTTACTATAAGCATAATATGTTTTGGATTGACTATCATAACTCATTTAAGTACACTAGTTGTTCCTTTGTTTTTGACAAATCATTCATCATCACTAGTTAATAGAAATTGCTATTGTATTCATTAAAAGATTTTCCCCTTTGCCTCGACGTGTGGAATCACAAGTATAAAGTTTGAGTGTATCCAAAATTAAGAAAGTGATTTCTCTTCTTCTCCTAATTAATGATCATTTGTTTTCCATTCCTATATTAGGTTCTTTTTAATTATTACCACCAAGCAAAAGCTTGTCATTTGAGTTAGATGGTAATCAACTTTTACTTCATTTGCTCTGGAACTTTCTTATATTAAAAAATTATCTCTACTTCATGAAACTAATCAATAAACTCTTTTGCTTGTAACTTGTTGAAACTTAGAGAGGTTTATCCAAAATTCCAAGTCTCCTTATACTCATCTCAATTAAAAATGTGCCTCTTCTACATCTCACCCTTCTAAAAAAAATTAAAATTGTTTATATACCCGTAACCATAACTCTTTTCACAATCCTTGATACTTGTTATTCATTTTTTCTTCCAACAAGAAGAAATTATAATTGAAACTTGATCTCGAGCAGAAGTAAGTACTAACCTCGCAAATCAAGCAGAGTGTGAAATTTATAACTTGAACAAGTTAAGATATGAAAATGATTATGCCAAGAAACTATCAAACTAGGTTAAAAAAAAACTTAAAAAGCAATAGAGGTAAAAATTCTAAACAAAACCATAAAGGAAAGCGATAAATTGCAATAAACAAGAGAAAGTGACAAACTAGAGAAAACTTGTAAAGAAATTGTATATATGGAAGTGACTAGCTTTTGCGGCTACTAGACAATCTATTTATAGTTACAAAGAATGAGTTTCATAAATAATTTAAACCACAATTCTATATAAATTCCACACATCATAATCATATAAGGATTTTAAAATTAGAATTATAGAACAATTCATACTTTTTATTTGCATGTGGCTTTTGTTTTTATATTTTTATAGAAAATGAGGATTGGTAATTTATATGTAAAAGGTTTTATTTGATTAACTCTTAATAGTTAAGGGACTAAAAAAATATTTTTATTCGATGATTTAATGTCAAAACTTCAAACCATAAAAATTAACCCAAGAGAAAAGGTTATATTCGCCCCAAACCTCAGCAAGTAAATTGAAACTAACCTTTTTAGAAATAGTTATGTTTCGCCCAAAAGGACTCGAATCACTAAATAAATCTTGTGTCTAGAAAAGTGGATCACCGAAGATAAGAAATATGTGTCTGTCTGTTTATGTATTAAAATACGATTTTAGCAGTTTGATAATAATTATTTTTTAAAATATTTTTATTTAAAAATATATTTAAAAAATATCTTTTAAAAAAATATTATTTTAATATGAAATATAAAAAAATTAATTTAAAATAAAAAATAAAAATTTTAAAATTTTTCAAAATTAGTTTTGAACAATAAAAAAAATCTCTGTCGCACGGTTGGATAATCAATGACAAAGTTGATTGCTGAGATCGTATTCACGTGCTTGAAAAAGATGGCGACAATACGAGGGAAGCTGCTAATGCATCATGCCCACACACAGCCGAGACAAGACGGCACATCAAGTTTTGCATTGTATTCGGACCATTTCTACTTGTTTTTGTCGCAATTCTGATTTGGCTCCATGTTGACTCATGGTGTCATGAATCAATATTAAGAAGAAGAAAAAAAATGAAAGATAAAAAACTCACCGTTTCGTTAGTTGGGCTGCGTGCATATAATAACACACCTAATGCATATATATCGAAGGATTGATCAATTTCAACTTCACATTTTCAATGCTTTTGAATTGGAAGATGAATGTGATCTTTAATGACTTTTTTAATGAAATCAAGATAAACTCATAAAAAACAAATCAAAACAAATTAAATAACTTGATTTTCAATAAATTCAGTATTGAAAGATGAAACTGAAAAAAAAATCAATTAAAGAAGATCTAAAAAAATAATTTAAGTCAACCCGATTTTAACGTACTAAACTCACATTCCAAGTCATGAGATCATGATAACCCTATAGAAAGAAAATTGAAATAAATCATGAAACTCAATTCTTGATTAGCCCAATACTGAAAGATGAAATTAAAAAAAAATTATTAAAAAAAAAGATAAAAAAAAACAACTTAAGTCAACCAAAGTTAACATGTCAAACATATGACTCGAGTTATGATATGGGGATAATCTAATAGAAAGCAGACTGGAACAGATTACGAACCTTAATTCTCAATCAATACAATGTTGAATGATGAAATTGAAGCAAAAAAAGTCAATTACAAAAATAAAAAAAACTCGAGTCAACCAAGTTAACTTGTTAAACTCGCAGTTCGAGTCATGATTATGTGATAATCTCATAAAAAAATTATAAAACTTCTTAAATAAATTTAATGTTAAATGATGAAATTAAAATAAAAAAATATAGTTAAGAAAATAAAAAAAGTAAAAACACTATTCTAGTGAATAATGTTATATGAGGAGGAATGATGTAAAAACCCCTCTTTCTTTGTCATCAATACGACTATATCAAGCTCTTCAAGCTTGCTTCAATCCATATAAGGTTTTGTTTAACTTTAATATATTGTCTTTATATCCCTTTTCTTTATAAGTATAGTAAAAATCCTTTTTATTTTTAATTTTTTTGTTAATGTGTCATGTGTGTGAGTGTATTTGTAAGAAAATGATTTTATTAAAAAAAATTCATTTAAAAAAACCACTTTAAATGATTTAGATACTTTTCTATTATGTGCATTAACTCAATAATATTGAACTACAAAGCTAGGATCGAAGTAAAATTGTTTTCGCATACACCACAGAACATATAAGAAAAGAATAAATTTTCATCATAAATGGCACATATGTTATACACCAAACTATTGCGTGGGAAAAAAAAAAGCTATGCTTACTAAGAGTTTGCATGTCAAGTTTAATAAAATTAATTTTTATTTATTTTTAATTTTAAAAATGAGATGACGGATAAACTATAGTTTTTAAATCCGATCCAATTCAAGATTTATGTTCTGAATTTTGACCGGATGACCAGGTCGTCTGGGTCAATTTTTTAAAATTAAAACGATGTTGTTTTGATATTAAAAAAATAAAAATCAACGGGTTGCAATCAAGTTTTTAGCCGAGTCACCAGGTCTACCTTTTAAGCCAATTGGGTTATACCAGATTTGTTTTCCTTATTTTTTTTTCAACTTAATTTAATTCCAGCTCTAAATTGATGGGATCTTGAATCTATGCAGGTGGTCCAAAACTACAAAGAAACTAGGTCACTGCAAAACCACACCTCAAAAATGTTATATAAATATTTTATTCATGACATTTACTGCCCGCAAGTAGTGTTCGTGGCTTACGTAGAGACCTTCCTTTATGACATTTTGGGGTTCTGAAAGAGAGGAAATAAAGGCTGAAGTAAAGCAAACGGACACTGAAAAAGGAGGAGAGATGGGCAGCTGAATCTGGACAAAAAATGAAAAAAAAAAAAAGAAGCAAAAAAGCAAAGGTACCTTCCAGCGGATTATTCCGGAACTGGAATTTTACAAGCAACATACTTGAGTCAAGAAATGTTTGCCACATTAATACACTTTTTTCCAACTAATTTCTTCACAATATTAACATTTACCAACACAAGTTAATTAAATTTGTAGAGATTACCTAATAAGATAATTCGATTAAAAAGAAGAAGATAGCAGCAGTCATGATTGTCACATTTGTAAAAAGTCGTGGAAATGCTAATGTGTAGGAATTAGCAGAAGGAAGATTATTAGGTATTTTTATTGTGCACTCTTATAATTATATTATATTAATCTTAAAAAAATACTCTAAATATCATGAGAAAATATTGTCCCTTGCCACTGTTTAGATAGAGACAATAATAGTGAATTGTCATTATATTTTTTTTAGTTTTTTTTAATTATATTTTTATAAGCTCAAATTAAAAAACGGACAAACTATTATCAACTCTTTAAAAAACATAAAACTCAGGTGCATGAATTGGTCTAGACTCATGCGTCTAGGTCTTTTTCTAAAGGCCTAGGAGCTTTGGGTCTTTCTAGCATGAGAGATTGAACCTTTTTTTTTATCCATTGCAATTGGATTTTCTTTTTATTTTTTCTACTTATTTTTTTCAATTTCATCACTTAATAATTGATTGATTATTAATTGGGCAAAGTAAATTGTTTTGGTTTGATATTTGTTTTCCAATCAGCTTGATATATAATTGGTTCTTAATTTTATGAGTGTCTAGTTTAGATAAAAAATTATAGAAAACTTATTAAATCTAATTGAGTCCATGATCCAAGTCACGAGTTTGGCTGGTGAACTTTGACGAGGTAGAGATCAAGCTTCTTAATTTTTTTTGTTATATAAATAATTTTTATTTATTTAATTAGATGTATGCATAAATATTTTAAATTTCACTTAAGATTTTTTTATGTAAAAAAACATATGAAGTCTTTGCATGTACACTTTTTTTAAGAAAAATAATATTTGATATTTGGCGAAGCAAGTAGATATTATTACAACTATAACTATTAAAAAATACTAACAAACCTTAATAATTTATTGTGTTACGTGAGTGAAAACATTATAGATTAACATAGTGTGTGTTTTTTTTTATCTTTCAATTTCTTTTACTCCATTTATCTATCTTTTTATTTTATCATTTCATATTGTATTTATTAGTGATTAGGCTTGATGATTTATTTTGTGTTGCTTTGTTTTGGTTTTTTTTAATCTAAAAAACACCCTGGAATTGAGTTGGTTCTTGATTTTGTAAAAGTAATATAGTTTAATTGTTTGTGAGAATTTAAAAATGAGGTGATCAAAATTGAAATTAAGGTGACATGACACCCCTTTATTTTTTTAAAAAAATATTCAAGTACTTATTTTTTCACTTCGCCCATCAAACTTTTTCCTTTTAAAATTTTATCCTTCCACATCACTTTGATTGATGATTTGGTTTGATAATTTGTTTCATATTGCTTTTTATTGGGTTATTGTAGTCTTAAAAAAATCCATGATATTAGGTTATTTCTTGATTTTGAAAAAAAAAAGTTTTGTTGTTTGCAAAAAAATAAAAAATGAGGTGATGAAAATTAAGCTTGGTAAAATAATAGCTCTTTTAAAAAAAAAAATTGTGTTAGTGTATGTTTTGAAAATTTAGCATTAAGATTTTGTCCAGTTTCTTTTTTAATCCCTATAGTTTGGAAATTATATGATTTCGTCTAAAACTTCATTTTATTTATATTTTAGTTCCTTAGTTTGAGAGAAGAGAGAAAATCATTAGAAAACAATAAAGAAAAGAGAGAGAGAGAGATTTTGGTCCAATTCCATTGATGAAAATAGCCAAATATAATATCAAAGTATTCCTCTTGATGAGAAGAACGCTATTGAGGTATTTATGGGATTCAA